>NC_091755.1:42068071-42125571 GCF_043380555.1 Nothobranchius furzeri | reverse complement strand
GGCTTCCAGCACCGAGCAACCACGATGCTGGCTGAAGTCATCTTCAAAGCAATCTCAGCACCTCTCATTGATAATGAATGAGAACCCCCCTCCTGTTCCTCCCATCAGTATTCATGCCTGTCACTCACGACCACTGAGCTGCCTCCAGATAGCTGCTGGTGCTGATGCAGGAGACGGTGAAACACCACTCCTGTTGCTGGGAATGCAAGCAAAGGTCCAAGCAGAACCCGCGGTTCACTTCTGTATCACCAACCTGCCATGTCGATGGAGGCATCTTATTTGTTGCAAAGAATCTCATTAAGACAGACGGCGAGATTTATGGAGGAACATTAGTGCAACGAAGGGAAAACGCACAAGACGGAGCGGCTGAAATAGATGGAGGGTGAGGTGGTTCCTCCTGGGAGGGACACGGCAGACAGAACTGCTGAGGCAGCACGGCCAGCGCAGAGTCTGGAGGAAGGACGGAGGCAGAAAGACAACAAGGACATGAAAAAGCAGTCTAGAGAGAGAGCAGGAGGATGGAGTTGCATCTGAATGAAAAAAAAAAATCCGAGGAGCTGCACGTGGTAGGAAGGTTTGTGCGCTCGGCTGCGCAGGAGAACATCGATTTGACACGCAATTACTGGAGAAGGACAAGAGACGAGAGAGGGATGGAGAGTGAGGTCGGGTAGGAAAGATGTGACAGACAGCCAAGGTCAGCGGCGGAGTGAAACTATAAAAAACCAGGTCTGGATCAGCAGCTGTCTGAATCTCACACGTGTGATCGTCAGAGAGATGAACTTGTTTGGTTGAAGATAGGAAAAGATTCAGCAACGATATTTGCTTTCATCTCACTTCTACAGATAGAGATTCCTGCCACTGGAAGGATAAACGTCTCCCACGGGTTAGAAGCAGCTCTCCCAGTTTAGATTTGGTGGGACAGAACCCGGTCCTCTCGCTGAGGCGGAGTGATGCCCACAGAGCAACACGGTGGCTTTGCAGACATGCAGAGCTGCATTAACTTAGGAAGAAGCTCCAAACTACATTTTCACCATCCAGCTGATCGCCATGGTGATTGTAGACGTGTCCCACATGTCTCTGTCTCTCCTCACAGAAGGGTCATTTAGGCAGCATGCTGAGCTCTCTTGATGCTGACGGCCGATTGAAGGTCTCTGGTTTCCGTCTGGTTCTGTTTGGTTCCTGCAGGAACACTAACACAGTACATGTGCCTGTTTTGAGTGTGTTCATCTAAACGAACAGGGTGTGTGTTGATCTTCAGACGTGTACACTGGGGCACAAAAGTGTTTAAGAGCCACTGATTGTGCAAGTTGTCCCACTTAAAAGGTGAGTGTCTGTCATTTTCATCCTAGCTCTACTTCGGCTGGGAGACAGAGGGTAAAAACCCACAAAAGCACGCTCTATGATTTAAAAGTATTTCTTTGGTACAGAAAATGTTAACACCTGCAAACAAAAAAGAACCCTGGCCTTCACAGACCCCCTACTTCTTTAAGAAGCTCTTCCATCCTCCACGCTTTACCTGTATTAAAGGTGTGGTTCACTTGTTTAATCAGTACATCTGCAGTGGTCTCTAGGACGAATGAATGCCTTGCAAGTCGTACTCTGGGTACAAAAAGCCCCGATTTGCCTTTCAGGATCTAGAGGTGTTTCTCAATGTCAAGACGCCTGGCCTCGCTTACGAGGACACTGTCCTTCCTTGGTCAAAGAAAACGGTTAAATAGAGCTCCGGACGTCACGTGACTCTCAGAGAGTAGACGCCATGTTGGCAGGCAACAAAGGTAAACAAAAGGAAAGGGGTCGGCTTGGATTTTACTTCACACTTTAAAACCGAAGAAATCATTTTATATAGTCAGAAATTAAATAGACTAAACATCTCCGACCCTTACTGTGCCCCTGGGATACTTTTTAAAAACGTCAGAAGCTGTCGGAGCGGACTTCTTACCGGATATGAGATGCCCTGACATTTATAATTTATAAAACTGATTAAACAAAAACACAAATAACATAGATTTACATGTAAGTAGTTTAAATAGAGTGCTGTGCTGTTTGAATGTATAAACTGAACGCCAAGAGAAATCACTAGTCTGATTTTTTTTCCGTGAATAAAATAAATATGTCAGGCAGGAGCGTCTCAGGATCTGTCTGAGATCTGTCCCGGTGAGACAGATAATAGCAATCCAAAGTGCTTTTTATGTGTGATCTGACAATTGATCAGCCATTGCTTAAAAAGTAAAAACAGCTTAGCGGGTTAGTTGCTGTGATCATAAAACACGTAAACGGCAGCACGCAGAACTCACGAGGCAACGTTTTACGTGATGTTTACTTGTTGCTATGAGTAATAAGACAGAAAAAGCCCCGCCAAAATAAGTTTAGGAAGCCCACTAAGAATCATAATAAAAACATTTAAAATAAATACCATACACAGTTGAGGAAACGTTGGTTTAAGTACCTGATATGAAGCAGTCACTGCATAAGCCAAAACCTTTACTTTCAGGGTCCCACAGCTTCATTTTAGCCCGGTCACTAGTGCGTTTTATTACAATGATCCAACGTTTGCGGCGTTCCGGATCCTGGGGCTCAACAGGAATCTACCATATTTCCCGTTTGATTGAGTTTTCTGACAATAACAAATAGTCCAGCTGCCGGCTTCTGCCTGCCAAGATGGCGCCGTTCGATTTGAACTGTTGCATGCCGGGAGAAGTGACGTCAACTCCCCGAGCTCCATGGAACAGACTTGCATCACGTGACCGCGGCTTCCACGGTGGTCACGTAACGTCACGTGAAACGGGAGATAACGTTATATTTTATACATTTAAGTTTCAATATAAATATATACCGAGCCTTTTACTTTTTAAATTGTGTATATGTTAATTAAATTAAAAATATAAACGAGTTACTACCCGCTAGCCACCGAAGCTGCAACTACTAAGCAACTAACCAACCATCGATAACTTCTTTAGATCTAAAAAAAACATTTTAAATTAGCTGACTTACTTTTAAAAATGAAATTTGTCCCCAAAGTAGCTGCCGGCTTCTGATCCGCCATCCTTTTGAAAATGTCGCGGCGTATTGTGGGTAATTTTTGACCAAGGCTAGGCTACAAGACACCACCCATGAATCCTTGCTCAGCTAGCTAAACGGCTAACAAACGGAGAACACACGTCTCGGTAGAACATGAACATTGGAACCGATTGGAACACATCTTGGCGGCTCCTGATGACGTATCTCCTAGGCAACCGGGGCGGGGCCAAGACATCAAGGCGAGGTTCCTTATTGGCATTGAGAAACAACCTAGATGTGAGCTTCAGATGGCAGGATTTAGAGTTTTACTTCCTGATATTTGAACATCTCTCCTTTGATTGGCTAACAGAAATGCGACTGTGCCACTGACTCTGCTCTGCAAAGCTGATGTTTTATCTCCACAAATAACACAAGCCTGGTGGAGCCGTGTGCTGGAGATGCTAATGCTAACAGTTAGCTTCCACTAGCCAAGACGTTCTCTGCTGTTTCCTGGACGCTAAACCAACAACAGCCTTCCCCGTCATGGGTCAGGATGGCTGAGTCCGTGTGACGCAGATCTGTCAGGCTTTTCTAATCCTGGAGTGTCACCGTCTGTTTTCAACCAGAAGCTAATGCAGGAGATCGGTGTAGGAGACTATTTTCATGTTCAGCCTGCATGAAAAACTCAAGAGTGACCCGTCAGAATCAGAAATAATGATTAAAAGATGTTTTTTTCAGTGTTCCACACCTTTAAAGACACCAGGGGCACGATTTTACCAGTGCACAAGACTGGGATGAGTCAATCTACAAAAGGCTAGCAGCTTGATGAGAAAAGATCAACGACTGGAGCAATTATCAGAAAATGGAATAAATACCAGATTACTGACGGTCTCCCTCGACCTGGGGCTCCATGCAGGATCTCACCACGTGGACCACAAAGGACCCTGAAAACTGTGAGGAAACATCTGAGAACTACACAGGAGGAACCGGTCCGAAGTGTACCTATGATGGAAACGACACGTCACTGTAGCCTCCTCGAGTTACTAACTCTGTGACGTTAGGTTTCAGTCGGCTTAACCAGGATCTTTTGAGATGCGTCTTTTTCGTTCCGATTTGGGAAAATGTGTCTTTTTTCAGCAGCGTTGTGTCACACGAGCACATTTAAACATGGAAATGAACTTACAGTCTAATGATGCATTTTCCTGAACAAGATGCTTCCAACCTGGTTCCACACTTCTGCCTGCTTCACCTCCTTTCTTCTCCCCACTTCTCTGAATAAAACTCTCTTTGTCGTTGTCTGTTTCAGGTGAATGGAAAGGAGTTGTCTCGTCTTTCGGGAGACCCTACCCTGGACATGAGGGACCCGGTCCTGTCCAGCATCCTGAGGAGGGGGGCCCGCAGACGGGCGGGCCCAGCTGGGGCTCCAGGAGGGCAGGTGCCAGTGACCATGGGCATGGCCGACTGTGTGGACAGCTGCACCCAAACGGACATCAGCTTCCAGCATATGTTGACGTTGGGCAGGAGCAGCCAGCACCCCTGTGGAGCTCCGCCCCCACCCTCCCCTCCTCTGCCACCAGTACTGGAGCCGTACCTGTTCAACGAACTGTGAGTGAGAACGGGCGAGTGCGTGTGTGCTCCTCGCCTGTTGTAACCACCAGGCGGGTTTTACGTGTGTCTGATGGAATTTGTGAGATTTGATCAAAAGCGGCAGAACTCGATGTGGTAAATAACTCTGACATGAAAGGAATCCTGTTGCTGAATGTTCTGATTCGCAGCTTCCCAGAGCCGGTGTACTACGACCCCACCGACTACTTTGACATCGCTCAGCACGACGTAGACCGTCACGATGAGCTGGAATATGAGGTCAGAGCCTCTCAGCCTGTCCTGCAGACAGCCGCCTGGCTCATCCTGGCTGACGTTTCTCTGATTCCCACAGGAAGTAGAGCTGTACAAGTCCCGTCAGCAGGACAAGCTGGGTCTGACGGTGTGTTATAGAACTGATGATGAGGAGGACCTCGGCATCTATGTAGGAGAGGTAAAGATGGTGTCACGGTTAAAAAAGGACCTTTTTTATTTTGTATTTGAAGCGATTAAAACACGTTGTCCTTTTCTTTTAAAGGTGAACCCAAACAGCATCGCTGCCGTGGACGGACGCATCCGTAAGGGAGACAGGATACTGCAGGTACCCGTGAAACTGGAACTTGGAGAACGTGTTGGGTCACTTCTGCTGCAAAGGGAGCCTAATTTTCTAAAAGTGAAGAATTTATTTTATTTTTGCTCTGAAAAGCTTCCAGCCAGGCAGAAAAGCAAATGTGCAACCTAACTGCATCATGTGTCCTTGGAGTAAAAGGTCCTACATTACCTGTTCCGTCCCCGTCAGATAAACGGAGTGGACATCCAGAACAGAGAGGAGGCGGTGGCTATTCTCACCAGGGAGGACAGCACCAACGTCTCACTGCTCCTCGCAAGGCCCGAGATCGAGGTGAGGAAATTAGGTATGTGGTCTTCAGGGAGAACAACAGAGGCTCATTTTTTACCACCGACCTAAAAAGCAGGGCGCTGCTCTCCATTTATCTCACTATTTATGCAGCTGGAGACTAGCTTATCTCCTCAGACGAGCATGAAGGAGAAGTGGACCGGGCCTAATCCTGCAGGATGGTGTCAGGGCCACACAAGAGCAGACTTTAAAGAGCAAGTCACCCCAAAATCACTTTTTTTTTTTTGCTGATAAACTATATAAAGGAGTGTCTAATCGTGCTGCAGACACGTGTAGTCAGTAATTTGGCTGTTCAGTGCATCTTGGTTAAAATTCAAATATTCTGCCTAAAACTGTCAGTGTTGCACCGTCGTCAGGGAAAAATTCTGCACTGTATTTGAATTTAAATCTGCCACCGCTATTGGCTAAGAGGTATGCTATGATGTCATCTGGTATATTATGATGTCATAATGCCATTGTGAGCCTGTGTGTGTGTGTATTTGTTAGCGGCTCCACCCTTTCGGTCTGCCAAGCAACAGCATTTGTTGCGTTTTTCAAACATGAAGTGGGAGTGGAGTAAGTTTCTTGTAGGGGGTGACTTGCTCTTTAACCACACCGCTTCATTTCTCACTCCGTCATTACTGACATGGGAGCAGTTCGCTGTAACGTTCCCAGGTTACTTATAACCACACTACTTCACTCATGTCGACCCCCTCAAATAAGATTTTTCCTTTGCATATCACTACAGAAGTGTGCTGCAGGTGGAGACGGGCGGTCGGTGGTAAAAATGAGTATTCTGTCTGAGCTACAGGGCAGATTTAGGCCCTGTCCACACGTAGCCGGGGATCTACCAAAACGTAGATATTTTTCTACGTTTTGGCCCGTCATCCACACGAAAACGGAGTTTTTTAAAAACTCCGGCCAAAGTGAAGATCTGCGTTTTCTCCGTTTTGGGTGTCTGCGTGTGGACGGACAAAACTGGAGTTTTAAGGTCCGCAACGTCACTTTCCGCGACAAAAAATGCTGACATCACGTGTGCGACCTGTGTTTCCACTAGCCGACAGCATGGATGCCCTCAGAGCTGCGCTCGCTTTATCAATTGTCCAAGCGCTTTCTGCTTGTTTGTTGTTGCAAGCGGAATTACTGCTCCTTGTGGAAGACCACAGATGAAGGACGAGGTTAAGAACGGGGGAAGTACTGCCGCCTACAGGTCTGGCATGTCCTTAACAACGTATTTATCCGGGTACGTGTGGACAGAGTTTAAAAAAAAAACGAGGTGGTGTGGATGCAAGTTTTTGGAGGGGCGGATATAAGTTTAAAAAAAAAACCGGCTACGTGTGGACTAGACCTTAAAAGGTCCGCATTAAAACGGGAGGTCACACACACAACTTCTGCAGATTTATTTTTTTTAAATGAATCCTTGATATGAACACTACCTGCAAAAGGCTGACAGGATTTATGTTGTTGCACATTAAGATTCAGTCCAGGGCGGGAGCGTGGAGAACCATGAAAGCTCACAGAGATTAAAGCTTGATCTGTTGTCTTAGAGGAGAACGATGAAGAACTAAAGAGTAAGAATGAATTTAAGGTGATCGATCTCTCGTCTGGCTGTCTAAACGCCGTTCACACTCTGATCGAACCGATTCAAGCCCTGCAAACAGAGGAAGAGAAGGAAGGCTGCTCAGGTGTTTACTTTGGATCTTTTAATCAGTGTGAAATATTAATTCTAGTAGGTTTGATTCTTCTGAACTAGGGTTAAAAAATCTCTGAGTAAGTGTGTGTACAACAATAGCCTTATTGTACACACACTTACTGGAAAACTCACTGAAACCAAATTCAGAGTCATCGTGATAAAAGGCTCAGTGTTGGCTCCCTCTGGTGGTAGTAGGATGTACTGCGTCCTTAAACCGTCCTAAAGGGGATGGAGCACCAACTGTCCGGCGGCAGTTGGACTAATTATTCTAAACCAAACCAAAATCTTTATTCCAACCACTCTGCAGCCAAACAACCTCGTTTCGTCTCATCTAACCCTCGCCCCGCTCATCCAGAACTTTAACCTGGACGCGAGGAAATAAAAGATGACTGGTAGCTTTTCTCATGCTGCCTGTTTATGTAGAAAAGCAGGTAACAGATCATTTTACTGGTTACATTTCTCTCTTTATAAATGATAAAGCTTCAAGAAGTATCAAATGTCAGTTCTCCAGCTGCATAGCGTGGTAACATGATGTCTCCTTTGTCTCTGTTGTTCTTCTGCTTCTCTACAATCCAACCATCTAAACTCATCCACCTGTGCCTGATGCACCTTTCCCCTGCAAGAATGACAACCAGTTGGATCCTGATGAGCTGGGCTTGGAGCCGCTAGACCGGGCCGTCCACCTGAGCAGCAGTCCCAGAGGGAGGACCAGCCCCTCCCTTCCAGGAGCTGGACCGACCAGGGGTGTATTTGGAGGTCTGCTCCCTAGCCACAGGGACTCTCCTGATTTGCTCCAGACGGTTCTGAGCAACAGCCAGGAGCTGGACAGTGGGGTTGGACGCACAGATGAAAGCACACGCTACGAGGAGTCCTCAGAGCATGACCTTCTAGGGGACGACCACACCAGCGCCTCCAACACCAATGCTACCAACACACCGGGCAGCATGCGCAAGTTTTTGTCCAGCAGAGGGGACTCTCCTCCCCTGCTGCACTCCCAGGACCTCCAGTTCAGCACAGACTCCCTTCTGGGACTGGACTTGGTTAGTGGAGGAGGCCTGGAGCAGTTGGAGCGACTGGAGAGGACCTACATGGCCGACCCTGTCAGGATGATGATGCCTGGGCTAACTGAGGAAGAGTGCGAGAGGTACAAAGAGCTCCTGGAAATCAAGTGTTTCTATGAGAAGAACTATAACGCTCAGGAGCTGGCGCAAGAAGACGCAGGGGTCCCTCTGGATGAAAACAGAAATGAGAGCTTGACACAGCATGAGATGGCCCTCCTGGAGGAGGAGCTACGACACTTAGAGTTCAAGTGTCGGAACATCCTGAGAGCGCAGAAGATGCAGCAGCTAAGGGAGCGTTGTATGAAGGTGTGGCCTCATGAGGACAAGAATGGCGCCGTGGGACCTGAACGCGTGGAAATGAACGGTCTGTTGGTGGGGGAGGAGGGCAGTCATCACGCTCTGTCAGACATCAGCGAGCTTCCAGAAAGGGAGCGCTCTGATAAGGACAGCACGAGTGCCTACAACACTGGAGGGGAAAGCTGCAGGAGCACGCCTCTCGTCAGCGAACAGCACCCCTCACCCTCCACACAGAGTCTGGAGGGAGCGGAGACTCTTCCCCCTCCCGGGGCAATGCCTCCAACCTGCAGCCGGCAGACAGAGAGAGCAACCAGGTCTGAACGACGGGACGGAATACAAGCCAACCTAAACCAAACGTACTCTCCAAGTTCCCACAGAAGAGGAGCTGAGAACAAGACATCCAGTCCAGGTGCAAAGGTCAGGTCTCTGTCCCGGGATGTGGGAACCAGGAGGGGCTCGGATGGAGGCGTGAGACGGAATCCCAAAGCCAGTGGGACGTCAGAGAGAGCTGGTGGGCGCAGTGCAGAAAACAGTCCTTATCTGTCCCGTCGTCAGACTGAGCAGCCCCCTCAGCGTTACCTGAGCTGCATGCAGCTGCGGTCCCCCTCAGCATGCGAGCGCCTTGGGGGACTTGGGGGGAATGCCCCCAGAGAGGGAGCCATGGAGTTAGGAGGGGATGACAGTCCCATGAGCTTGGGCAGCACCTGTAAAGATGCTCCCCTGGCCCCAGGTGCTGTCCCCTCGCCCTTGTCTCCTCCGCTGCTGCCTGCGTCTCCCAGAATGGAGTGGAAAGTCAAGATCCGCAGCAACGGCTCGCGCTATGTGGCCAAGCGGCCTGTGAGGGATCGCCTCCTAAAGGCACGTGCCATGAAGATCCGAGAGGAACGCAGCGGGATGACGACAGACGACGACGCGGTGAGCGAGATGAAGATGGGCCGCTACTGGAGCAAAGAGGAGCGCAAGCAGCAGCTGCTGAAAGCTCGAGAGCAGAGGCGGCGGCGCGAGTTCATGATGCAAAGCCGGCTCGACTGCCTGAAAGATCGGGAAAGGGAGCATGGCAGCAGTGGAGGGGGGCAGCAGGGGGCCACGCAGCAGCAGGAGGCCACCTCCATCTTAGAGCTTTGCCACCGCAGGAGCATGAAGAAGCGCAGCCGCAGGATCCTGGACAACTGGTTCACTATACAAGAGCTGCTGACACATGGGAGCAGGTCGGCCGATGGGAAGAAAGTTTACAACCCGCTGCTGTCTGTAACCACCGTCTGAAACTAGACGGAGAGGGAAAGACGCCGCGGGTAGGAAAAGATCAGCGGATCCATAAACTAGCACACCGGACACCACTCAGGACTGAGAATGCAACACGTTTGTGATACTGAGTTCTCAAATGAAGATCCAAACGCATCCCGTCCATGAGGGCACAGGTCTGTAGGCCAAAACCAGAGCACAGCCATGACATCCTTACGGTTTTGTAACTGATGGTGAACGGGGAAGAAACGACGCCGCTGCAAAAAAAGCAAGAGAAAAAGATTCCTCACGTGCCATAAAACATGTTTACGTGAACCTTTGAGTTAACGAAGCACATCTTTACAATGTTTTCCGTGCCGCTACATGTTTTTATTATTAATGTTGCTGTGTGTGTGCTCACGGTGGCGCTTTGCGTTCAGCGTCGCCGTCTGAGCGCAGACGCCTGTTTTAACGAGGAACTAAGCCGTGCCTTTCTTCCAGGCAGAATCAACCGAAGCACAGTTTAAAAGCAGTAAATGCTCGAGCATGGAGCGACGTGCCTCTTGGGAAAGAACAGAGCAGCAAAACAGTGTTTTACTTTATTTTTGAGACAAACGTTTCAGGTCGTCAAAAAAGTCCAAATCACAGAAATACCAAATCAATACAAAAGGCAGATTTTAAATGAAGATTTCATTTGAGAGCAAAAGACTTTCCAAAGCAACCGGACCACATCACTCCTGTTCCCTCAGGTCCACAAACCAGAACCTTCTAGAAGTGATCGCTCCTTCCAGACTGTTGCACTTTCGTCCTTTATCCGTATGGACGGTCTGGTCACCTTCACACCTTTGTTGTGTTTTTGTTTTTCAGATCATCGTGGCGATGCTGGTCATGAAATTAGAACATCACGACAAAGTTGATTTATTTCAATAACTCCACACAAAAAGTGAAACGTGCATGTTAGATTCGTTCATCACACACAGACTGGTGCATTTAGATGACTTCTTTAATTTTGATGATTATAACCGACACTTATGAAAATCCCAAATCGTATTGGATAATATAAGAAATGTTAGAATATCTCTCAAGACTAAAATGCACAATAAGGAATTTTAGAAATGTTGGCCAACTGAACAGTAGGAGCGTGTACACCACTCAGTATTTGGATGGGGCTCCTTTGGCCTGGATTACTGCGGTGTGGCGTGGAGTCCATCAGGCTGTGGCGCTGCTCGGGTGTTACGAGAGCCCACGTTGCTCTGATAGAAGCCTCCAGCTCGTCTGAATGGTTGGGTGCGGCCTATTGCATCTTCACAACAGCCCGTAGATGTTCTATGGAGTTAAGGTCTGGAATACCATGGTCCTTAAACCCAGGGGCAGATTTAGCTATTTGGGGGCCCAGGGCGAACACAGACATGGGCCCCCTTACACTAAATTTTCGACAATCTTATCTTTAACTGGATTTGTGAAACTCTCCCCTCTTCTGACACGAGTTAGTTTCACTTTTTATGAGTCCTCCTCTTTTTCCTGTCTTTCTCTCCCTTTGAGTGCTTTCTTCTTCCTGTCAGTGCTCCTGTGCTTTTGCCTTTCTTTTTTTTTCTTCTATTTTCAATTTTGGTCTATATTTTCCTCCCTTTAAACATTTTCCATTGTCTTTCTTTTCTGCTTCCTTTTGATGTTTACATAGAAAAACGACATCACTTTCAGAAGTGAAGATAAAAGCTTTTTTAAAGCACGCTGCTTCTTCCTCTTATTGGAGCCACTAGGATAACTCCATTTCATGCTTCATGTTTTGACTATTGCTTCGAGTTTGTTACAAACGCTCCCGTCTCTCTTCTTTTTCTGATTTCTCTTCTTATTTGTGGTCTTATGGCACTTGGCAAACAACAATTTGGTGCATTACCGCCACCACCTGGATTGGAGTGGAATGACTACCAATCACTTCCTGTTTGTGCATCAGCATCTTAAAGAAATAGTCCATTGTGGCATTAACAGACGGGTGCCAGCAGTCAGGGATGGGGGCCCCCTGGGCGGCCGCCGACTTATGCCTAATGGTAAAACCACCACTGCTTAAACCAGGCACTGGTAGCTGTGGTGCTGTGTGCAGGAGCCAAGTCCTTTTGGGAGATGAAATCTGCATCTCCATAAAGTTGGTCAGCAGCAGGAAGTGCTCTAAAACTTCCTGGTAGATGGCTGTGTTGACCTCATTTGGACCTCAGGAACTCAATGGACCAGCACCAGCAGATGCCATGGCACCCCTGACTGAAGCCGTTTTTCTGTCTCTCACAGCTGTGAGGAGCGCACACACACACACACACACACACACACACACACACACACACACACACACACACACACACACATGCAGTGCTGCCAGACACAGTAAAGGAGGACCCAAAATCAGAGTCCGAGAGTCTCCAAAAGCAAGACTGCTCAGGCCGCTTCGGTTTAATAATGGAGACACAGCAGTCACGGACTTCTCGGCGTTCTTTTGGCCCGCCCACACGCTTGGAGATGCGCTCATGACATCACAGACCGCCCATGTTCTTTGTAGTCATGCTAATTATGAACTTATACAAGCCGATAAATCTCAAAGTACGTGACTGGCGTGGTCGAAACACCCGTCACTACTTTTCAGTTTAGTTAAAGTACAACATGTGTGATCCAGGACAGGGGCGGATTAAGGACTGAAGAAGATCCTGCGCTTAACACACAAGCGAGCGCGCGTGCACACACGTGACACGCTCTAGTCAACACATATATTTGTCGTGTACCACATAATTTTTAATCTGTAGCTACATATTAAGCATATTCAGGGCAGAGTATTGTTCCTGTTAGTGTTTAGTGTGAGATGATAGTAAATATTCCCGCTCTTTCTCCAACAACTTTACCTGATAGTAAGCTAACTTTAGGCAAACCAGCAGCACAACAAATATTTTCAAATAAGACTCACAAACCTGAGTCAGCACCAGTCTCATCAAAGCTGGGGTTCTGTCGCCGTACTTTTGGTCTAAAAACGTCCTTATGTCCATCTTCACTCATGCGTTTCAGGCAGAGAGTGCAGAAGAAGCCGGCTGCTGAAGGGCTTCTTCTTCAGTGGTGGAGGCTCAGGCAGGCTGTATACAAACTACTGCCAGCTGCGCCCTCTCTGTTGGACTTTGGTACTGCATGTTACTTCTACGTTTGAGATCCGGGGCTTTTCATGAAACATCCGGGGCTTCAGCCCAAGTAGCCGGGCCTAACGCCGCCCCTGTTGTACACTATTCTACCACATCTTGTCCTTCCCTTGTCCTCTCTGTTAATGCGCTTGAACACAGAGCTGTGAACAGCCAGCCTCTTTAGCAATGACCTTTGTGGTGTCAGCGGTCGTCTTTTGGACAACTGTCAGGTCAGCAGTCTTCCCCATGAGTGTGTAACCTACAGAGCTAGACTGAGAGACCATTTAAAGGCTTTTGCAGGTGTTTTGAGGTAATTAGCTGATTGAAGTGTGGCGCCAGGGGTCTCCAATATTGAACCTTTTCACAATATTCTGATACTGGATTTTCATCAGTTGTCAGTTATAATCATCAAAGTAAAAGAAATAAACCAGTGTGTGTGTAATGAATGAATCTAATACACAAGTTTCACTTTTTGAAAGGAATTACTGGAATAAATCAACTTTGTTATATTCTAATTTTATGACCAGCACCTGTATTTGTTTGTTTCTGGGATGAGCGCTATATAAAAACAATTTACTGACATCATGTAGAACGTTAGCTTCAGCTCCACCAGCCACAGACATGTAGAAACCCCTCAGCGGTTAAGGTCAGAGGCCATAGCTCAAAGATGAGATGTAAGCCTTCCAACGTAAGGTGTCAGAGACAGGAAAAGGTTGGTCTGGATAGTTTTTTTTTTTGCCTTAAATGAAATAATTTAAAAACTGAATTTTGTATTTGCTCAGCTGTTTGAAGATTTGCAGATCTGAAACGTTTTAGACCTTAAAAGGCAAAAAAAGAAATGAAACATTCGTCCCAGAACGGGTAAAGACCCAGGATTCTTCCTGAAGGAGGCGCTCTGTTGGCACATAGAGGTTGTCGGGCTGAGTGAGTAGAACTGATGACCTTTGGGTTTGACGGCTGAGCCACAGCTTCACCGTTACTCTGTTCCATCAGCAGGGCTACGTTTACACCGTATGAACCAGCGACACCTGCACCAGCCTGCCTCTCCGACTCTTTGCTCCTCTGAATGTGAAATAGGCAAAAGTCACACGTTTAATGTTGAATAAAAGCTGCTTTTTTTCATTTGGTTTCATGCATGTTTGATATAGACTTACTCTAGTTGTTGTCTATGACCTTGTTAGAACCCTAGCGTAGACAAAAACATCACAATGTCATCGTTTGTCCAAAATTGTGACGTGTTTTACATCCAAGCTTTTTCTAAATAAACGCTGTGATGGTGAAAGCGTGTCCGTTTCCTGTCCGAGGCCTCAGAAATAACCAGCCCACGAGTCCTAAACAACTCTAAACCTTTATTTTTCCTAACAAGAGTGAAAAGAAACAGAGGCAACAGTCAAATAAAAGGTTTATACACAAACTCACGACAACTGTGTCAGCAATATCAACAATAATAATATAATAATTTGAGCCCAGAAAAAAAGTGAGTTACAGTAAAGTTGCCTTAATCATCAAATAGAATATGTGGTGGGGAGGAGACCCAACAGAAAAAAACATGGAGGCGAAGGGGAGGAGCCTAAAGACTAAAGGCTCTGGGAGGAAACGGGAGAAAGAAAGACAAGAGGCTCGTCTTTTTTAGGAAAGTAGCACCAAAACATGAACGCGTTTTAACACTTCCCAAAATTTCATTTATTGAAAACGCATGTCCTCTCAAAACTGCGGTCAACGTAAAGTTAATACAACAACGAGAACCAAATAGCAAATGTAACCACGGTGCCGTTGGTCTCAGGTCCTGCACCGCACCTCGGCGAGAGGACCGGTGAGCGACACCTGGAGCTTCTCCAACCGTGGAACGGGTGAGCTGCTGGTACTGCTGGTCCTGGCTCCCTGAACAAGCCTTTAACGGAGGCAGAAAAAGCTAACGGACCGACACGAGCGAGCTCACACGGGTCCAGCAGGTACCAGGCTGGGCTGGGGGGCGTGAGAGGGACAATGAAGGAGCCATCGATGAGACACTGGAGTGTAGCGGGAGAGTCATTTCTCTGTTAGTGTGTGAACGAGGGACGGGGGATGTCCTGCATCTTTCCAGTTAACCAACACCGTCTTCTGGCACAACGTTCTGCCTCGTATACTTCTTGGACGAATCCACAGCTCTAGTGTCGACTCCATCACAAAACCTGCATGGACGTAAACAGAAGAATGACTTGTGAGCAGCTTCCTTCCGTGTGAGAGCATGTCCAGCTAGAACATCCCTACCTCTGGTTTGATGTGGACAGGCAGGGGAGCAGAGGGCAGGTTTTTGAAAGGACAGGGTTTCTTCGACTGTGAGACGTCCAGAGACCGTTCTGCTCCTTCAACACTTGCACCTCTGTGGCCCTTTCGCTTCCGTTTGGACTCCTTGGGACGCCCACGTCTCACCCGTCTCTGCTCGTCCAGGTCGATCTGAGAGACAGGAGGACAAAGTGAGAAATCAAGCAGGAGTCTGTAAGCAGGACAACAGGAAGATCAGAAACTGCTGCTGCGTTCGTTCCCACCACGGCACCAACAGCACAGATCCTAGGGTCAGACTGAACTAGCCGCACCTGGATGAGTGTGCTCAGTGTTTCTCCAGGTGGGTCAGAGGAAGCTTGCAGGACTCTGTAGATGGTTTGTGTCTGGTCCAAGGACACTTCCAGCAGATCTCCTTCCAGCTGCAGCTCCTCCAGCTGCCTCCTGGTGTCTGAGGACAGCTCCACCACACGGCCCTTCAGCAAAGGCAGCAGGGACAGCAGAAAGCCCACATCTGACAGGAGAGCAGAACAGTCAGGTCTCCGTCTGAGGCAGAGCTATCTGCTGTGACATCAGCACATCTTACCTGTGACGTCTGACTTCTTGCCGACGCCATTCTGACATTGATCCTACCAAACAGGGAAGACGGAGAGCTCAGCGTCTCGAGTAACACGGACAGAGCTAGCAAGAAGACGGCGCTTACCTGAGTAGTGTTGCTTTCCTTTGTTTTCTTCTTAGGCGACTCCTCCGTTAGGTCGATGACATCATCTTCCCCTTCCCCTCCCTCAGAGTCTGACAAAACTATGACTGAATTCCCGTCCCTCTCCTCCTCTGCTCTTCTGGCATCACACTGGAGCGTTTCCTTGAGCTCCTGCAGCTTAAGCAGCACCTGCAGGAGCTCTGGCGTCTCCAGTGCCTCCTTGGCTCGACCCTGCCATGTGATGGCCCTCTCCGTGAGGCACTGCAGAGCTTCTCCTTCAGGTAGACGCACGGGTAGCCTCTGCAGGGCAACAAGCAGAGCCAGAATAGTTTCCAGACGAGGGCGCCGCGAGCGCTGGCACTGAGGACACAAGAAGCGGGTGTCCCAGTCCCACCAGCAGAGGGGGTTGATTGGTTGTCCGGAGGAGGGCAGTAGAGAAGGAACGGGGACGCAGCTGCCGTGGAACCAGTCTTTACAGAGATGGCAGCGAAGCTGAGGAGCCCGAGGAGGTTCAGAGCAAACGCACACCGGCTGAGGGGGGCCGGTGCAGCCGTTTCCGTTCTCTCTTACAGAGTTCTCAGAATGGCTGGATGTGTTAGTCTTCGTGGTCTCACACCACCGCTTCTCCTTACCACCTGCTGCAAGTCCAGCTTTACACAGGTTCACCCTCTGTAACCTGAGCAGGGTCTCCTTTTCCTGGTGTTCCCCTTCTTTGAACGCCATCACCTGAAAACGGGAGGAGCCACATTTACAACCACAGCGCCGAGGCGTCAAACGCAGAACCGGGCAAAGATTTGGGACTCTTACAATAGCTGCAGGGTCCCTCAGGGCCTGAGCAGAGAGCCCCAAAGTGTTGGAACCAGAATCGTCCACAGGGTCTTCCGGCAGGGCCGCCTCCACTCGCTTCTCTCTTCTTTTTGCACATGGACACAGCACCTGCAGGGGTTTCACGAGGGTCACATTATGCTGCACCGACATACGTGTGCACACTCCTTCAAGCCAAAAGCTGCAAACGTCTCGTGTTCCTGGACGTTACCTCTAGCAGACTGTGCTGGCTGTTCTTCTTGAGGAAGGTCTTGGTGGCCTTGTCCCTCCAGGCGTGAGCACTGGCCACCTGCAGTTCCAGCTGCCTTAGTTCTTCCATGAAGACTGGCAGGTCTCGTCCGATCGCCACCAGGCCCTCGAGGTCATCCAAACAGGGGTAATGCTCTCCATTCTGCAGCGGCACATTTCAGAAGTTCACCACAAATCCAACCAACACAAGGGGGTGTTGAATGTAGACGAAGGCTTTATTCTCACCTGTATTTCTTCCAGGTCTGTTACCCAGGCCCGAGCTCGCACTAAACAGTCCTGCAGAGCCAGAATGTTGGGCAGCGTGACTGGAATGAGTTGGGCCTCGCTCACTATGGCCTCCAGGGTGGAGAGAGGATGCTTTTGCCTTGAAGAGTAAAAAACAGACTCTTTATTGTCAGGAAGAGCCAGAATGGCAACCCCAGGGGCTGCGGCCGCAGCGATACGTGTGATACGTGTTCTGGGTTGAGCCGTGTGCCGTACCTTTGCTCCAAGCAGATCTGGGCCTTTTCCTCCCACCGTTCTGCAATCGTGAGCAGCTCCTGAAGCTCTGCCATGGCCGTTTCTACAGAGCCACTCTGAGGCACGTTGCAGCCGGCTTCCATCAGGTTCCTCAGCACATCCAGGGTCACTTCGTGCTTCTCTCCTCCCTCTGAGCCGAGCGTTCGTCTCACCTCTTCCAGCCAGCGGCCTTGCTCCTTTAGGCCCTGGAGGAAATGACACTCTGGAGCAATCACGGGCAGACTGGCCCCCTGCTCCAACAACGACTCCAGCTGCACAGGTGCTGGCGAGTCTTTCTTGCAGTCCTCGTTACGGACGAGTATTTGAGCCCGTTTCTGGAAATCCTCAACAGTCCCCAGGACCGCCTTCGAAAGAGAAATACGACATCACAGCTGCTTTGAGTTTTCTGACAGCTTTAGATCGTTCTTTCTGCAACTAGAGATAAAGACCGGCTCTGTAGCTCCTCAGATCCTCATCACCGTGGACCTTACCTGAACTTCCTCCAGCTGGTTTATCCCACAAGGCAGGTTGAGCATTTTCTCAACCAAGGACTTGAGCTGCTCCAGACTCATCCTGCCTTCCCTAAGAACAGCAGCGAGTTTAACGACAGATCAGCTCTCAGGAGTGGAGGCTGAGACTGGCTCCATCTTACCCGCTCTTGGTGTTGCTCAGCAGCTCGGCGCTGGCCTGCTGGCAGTAAGTGATGTCTTTGAGAACAGAGTTGAGCTTCCTGAGAAGTTCATTGTCTGGAAACTTCTTCTCCACAGCTTCCATCTTTAGTTTCTCCAGGTCAGAAACGTCTAAAAATCAAAGAAAATTTCGATTTAGAGAAACAAAAGACCGATTTTCCTCCAGAGGCTGACGGGAACGAGTTATGCTGACCGATCTTATGTCCTTCATCCTGCTCAAGCGACTCTTTCACTCGATTGGCCCAGGAGTCGAACGACTCGGATCGGACTTTTAACCGATGCAACATCGCCAACAACTCATCCAAGGTGTATCTGTACCTGCACGTGGTTGAGACATGGAAACGGTGAGAACTCTGGGTGTGATCCAGCAGCTCAGGTGTTTGTGGGAGAAGAATACCTGAGGTAGAGCTTTTCAGCGGGACAGTTGCACAGATCTTGGGTGTGATAGAGACACACCAGACGTTCGGGACAGTTGGAGCAGGCCAGAGCCGAGAGGAAGCACGTGGTCTTACATTTATCGCACTGCCTCTCGTCATCCGGAAGCAGCTCAAAGGCCTCTCGCTCAGCTTCTGTTATGCCCTGCCAGTCCAAGATGGATTTCAGTTAATCCGTCTGAATGTTCTTGTGTACGGCTGAGAATGTACCTGCGTTTAATCACGTGTGTCACCGTGGCTGCCTCGCGTAGCTTGGGTTTGTCTGAGGGGTCGTTAGTGCTCGTCCTCTGACATTAACGCGATGCGTAACGAGTAGGAGGAGTTAAAAAAACAAGCGAGGCACACTTACCATTGTCACGCCGTCTCTGCTTTACAGGTGTACGATACAGCTGCTGATCTCTTCTATCATCGTGTGTTTGTTTAGTTTGTCCTCTACAGACTACCTGGCGTGAGTCCTGTACTGCGCCCCCCAGTGGAATACTCTAGTACTACGTGTGGTGCAGCGGCGGGTATGCGCGGTTAAGAGCAGGAATATTCTCAGCCTTCGGCAGCAACAAAACACAGATTCAACATGACACAACCCGAATTTAGTCCCACACAAAATGGACTCACTAGAGCCGCATGATGCTACGTTTGAGCATCGACATTACAACGTGTGCGCGAGACGACACACAACAGTCGTCCGCTCTGACTGGGCATGAAACAAATCTCCATCTTCCCAGCAGCTCCAACTCACACACAACCTTTTTGTGCCTCACCCGTTCCATCAGACTCTTGCGCAGCTTCCTCTCCTCCTGAACAATAATGAACATCTCCCGGTGTGTCGCTGCAGCCAGGTTCAGGTCTAGCTTCTCTGGACTGGCAGCCATTTTACAGGTGAGCTCCTCGTGAGAGAACACGCAATACCTCCTCAGATGGCGGTAATGCTCAATGCAGTGGCGACCGGCTGGAAGCTAGAAGGGAGAGAGGAGCGTGGCCTAGGTGACACGTGGTTTAATAACACGTCTCTCCGTACGGAGACACGGTAAACCAACATACCCAGTCAGCAGTGCAGAAGTTGACGGCCTCTGCGAAGTTGTATCCCTGATTGAAGCCGCTGTGGTAGGCTCTGGGGAAGGTGATTACAAACTCACCTGCACACTGGTTGGTGCGTACAACCTGCCAGGAAACGAGCGGAGAGTCAGAGAGAGCTCCTGAACAGACGGCTGTCTTCTGAACACGTGCTGCTGTGGGACTGACCGGGACTCCGTGAGCCATGAGGATATTGGGGTTCATGATGGTGACCAGCTGATGCAGAAGGTCGGGCTGAAACTCAAACAGCTCTGGGGTCAGCTTGTTCATAACTTCTTCAAGCTGCTCAGCTGCCACTGAGGGAACTCCATACCAGGTCTTGGGTTCACCCCTAAAGACGAAGCAGGAGCCCTCAGACATCATTTAAGCTTCCTCGCTGACGCGTGAGGATCTAAAACACGTGTAATAAGTGTACCAGTGCAGGTAGTTGATGGAGTAGCTCCAGTGGTCCTCGATGTGCCAGCAGAAGGTAGAAAACACCATGCCAACGTAAAGCCACGGCACCTTCATCCCAGAGATGTCTCCATTGATGTGGCACAAGAGCGACTGCTCCAGAACAGGCATGACGTTCAGGTTCCAGCCAGAGCGAGCGTACTCCTGTCCAACACACACGCACACGCACACACACACACACAGGCACACACACACGCACACGCACACACACACAAACACACACACGCACACACACACACAGGCACACACACACGCACACACACACAAACACACACACGCACACACACACACAGGCACACACACACAGGCACACACACACACAGGCACACACACACACGCACACACACACACGCACACACACAGGCACACGCACACCACACCCGAGTGAGCACCTTTTATATTTGCAGTTACTAAAACGTTGAGCTGGACTTAAACTAGTTCCTGTTCAGGTGGCAGCAGCCGGGCTCTAAGGTTAGCACGGTGTGAAAATGTAACCTCACGGTTATTGTGACCAATATTATCACAGTTTTCGGTATTATCGAGGTATTTTTTTAAACGTGCTACATTTTCAGACAACTACATAAACCCTATATCAGGAAAATATTGTCCTCGGTTTGTGACCTTCCAGTGAGCTTTGCAGATGTGGGAAAATGTCATCAGGCAGTAATCGTTGTTAAATTCATAATTATTCTCGGAGAGAGACCAACTCTTATCTGCCCCTGGGAGCCCCGTAATGCATAGCGTCATTTCAACATGGCGGTGTCCGCGACACGGTTTATATGCAGGTAGCGGCGCTGCGGCTGCTTTATAGAGCGACTCATTGAATTCTCCCTCAACCCAAATCCTCGGATCACGCATTTTAGCTAAAACGCTAACGTTAGCTTGCCTTGCGTTGACTGTAGAGTTGTGGGTGATGGTCACGCAGATGTGTCATGAGATTTGAAGCGTTGCTGCCTTTCACAGACACTTTTTCTGCACGTGCTGCAAACAGGATAGCCGTCTTCTATCAGCTGTCCCTCGGCATTCTTCACATATCCAAAAGATGCCCGTACTTCCCACTTTGTCTTCTTTGAGGGATAATAAATGTCCTCCTGAGCGCTGCCGTCTCTTCCTTTGGCCATTATTTCAGCTTTAGCTTCAAGAAAGTTTTGGTTGTAAACAACAAAGCGTGTATGTGCCGCCGGCAACTTCAGCAGATGATACGGTGGCTGGTAAGGGTCACCGCGCCTACACCGCAGCCACGGTAATCCAGCGAGATAATATTGTTTTTTTTTTAAAAACAAGACGGTTATTATTATTGTCAACTCTTTTTACCGGGGTTTACCGCTACACCGGTTACCGTGACAACCCTACTAGGCTCCATGCCTAAGATGCCTTTTGTCATGACTTGGTGCGTTTCCGGTCCCCTGCCAGGTCATCCTTGCATAATGATGGTTTCTTTAAACTACCAGATAAAAGTACATGTAGCTAAAGGCTGAGTTTTGGTGCGCAGCGTAAATCTACAACATTTAAATAAAGTAGGACAAGAACAGCTTAGCATCAGTAGGTTATAAACGTGTGTAATCAGAATTGAAGGCATTTGTAGGACAAACTGAAGTGTCTGGATGAGGCTCCGGTGTGGCGCTGCGCCACAAGTCCAGCCTACAAAAACAAGCGTTTATTTTTTCCCGTGTCTCGAAAGCAGCACTCCACAGAGGACTCACTGCAACCAAGTGAACAAAGACGTAATAGTGGATCGTAATCTCCGACTGCAAGATGAGCAGAAGCGGAACAGAAAATGCTAGTTTGCCCTGATCACCTACCACAGGTAAGGGTTCACTAAAGGTGTTTACGGCGTTTAATTGAGCAGCTTAGAAACGCAGCTACATAAACAGCAGGTAAACAGTTTGATACTGCTCTCATGCGTCCTCGCCACAAATAGCTGGTAGAGTGCTAATGTTTTTAGCCGTTAGCTCGGTGTTGTAACGTGGAACTGCAGAACATGAGGATTTTGTTTTTTTTACTTCAAACCAAACGAGACACGAACGCTCGAACATTAAATGTTAACTGTACATTTTGGATGAACAAACCTGGTGTTTTATAGGCTCAAATACACAAAAACTTGTTTTATTTACTCTACTGGTAGTTTATTTTGCTCCAATACAAACTGAGGCCTGCCTCTAATTCTGGCCTCCTTCGAATGAAGGCCTGAACTAAGATGTCTTTGCGTAAATAAAGGCCCGGGCCTGTATTAGAGGATTTACGGTAATTATTCTTCCAACTGTTGGTGGTGTTAGGGACGTCTTAAAAACCCACTTGAATGTTTCCGCCAGTGGATGATGTTGAAACTAGCCAGCCCCCGCTGTACCCCCCCGGATCTGCACGTATCACGTACGTGTAGGGATGGGTACCTTTGACATTTGAATCGATCCGGTACTAATTCCCAGTACCTACGAATCGATACCGGTACTTAACGGTACCAATTTTTGATACTTTTGAGTGTTTATTATTTTAATTCTCTTTTATAATTAAATATATATTTTTCTCAATATATAACAATATTTGATAAATATCACGATAAATAACATACAACTGTTTGTATTTTAACATCGTCCTTGTAGTTTTATAAGCTGATAATTAAACTGAAGCAAACATCTTTACTGTGAACTAAATTTACTGTGTATCTTCATTCCTTTTGCCGTCTTTTTTCATTTGATTTTTCCTACTGGGAAGTTAGAATTTCCAAGGAGAAAGCGAACGCACCATTAGCTGATAACAATGGAAGCTAACATAACAAGCTAACGTTATCTTAAACAGTTTATTTAGCTGCTGGAGCAGATTAAAACGATGATGCCGCACACTTAGATCGTCACTGGATTCGTCTTCACCCGTCGCATTTAGTTAAGTGAAGCCAAATTTTAGAGCGCGTTCATGTTGTTCTAGTCGGAAATTCGGAGTTCCGAGGAGAAAGCGAACGCACCATTAGCGAAACGGAAGCTAACATATCAAGCTAATTATATTTACCTACCGGAGCAGATTAAGATGAGGATGTCTCACTTAGATCGTTGTCGCTGGTTTCATCATCACCCAGTTACCCATCACATTTAGTGAAGTGGACCCAAGCGTTAGCGTGCGTTCTTTCTACCATGCTGCTCTGTTTACAACTGGCTCGCAGCGACCGACGACATAACGCTCTTGCGCATGCGCAGCTGTCTAGGCAAGTTCTCGTAATGATGGACGGGTACCGAAACGAGGCACCGTTTGAAATGACGTGAATCGGTGCTCGGTCGGTACTATGGAATTCGGTCGGTACCTTAAAAAGTACCGAATTCTGTACCCATCCCTACGTACGTGACACATTTTTAGGGTTGGGCATCGTTTGATTTTGAACGATTCCGGGAAAAACTAACAGCAGGTCCCGGTTCCGATCGACGCTCGATGCCCAACCCTACCCATTTAGGATTCAAAACTCTGAATTTCGCCAAAAGGCGAGGGATTTTTAAGTCTGCGGTTGAGGAAATCTCAACACTAACAGCTAAAAGTAGCAACTCTGGAGCATCCAGGTAACAGCTAGGATTTCTGCCCAAAATAAAACTCAAAATAACTAATCTGTGCAAAAGCTTGGCAACTGGAAGCTGAGCTTCAGTTCCTGCAAAGTGTTGAGCGTAAAGAAACTGGAGACACACCTCCTCTTCCTTGGTGAGCTGCTTCTTCCCATTGTTCATTGGAAAGCCGCTGCCAAACTCTTTAGAGTGAATATCGGCGCCGTACTCAACGGTCACGTCTTCTTCGATGCAGCTGACTAGTCTCCAGAACTCCCTCTCCACCAGCTCAGGGGGAACCATCTGCACAGAAAAGTCTGACATCAGCCACTCGTCTCTGTGGCTACAAACTCCTAGCCAGCAGGAGACGCCCTCCTCAGGCAGACTTACATGAACAGGCATGTTAAAATAATCTGCTTTGAAAGAATCTGCCATCTCTCCAAAACTCTGCAGGGTATACTCCCTTGTTGCTTGTTCAAAGCCAAATGCCTCGGAAGGTTTCTTACACTCCTATAAAAAACAGAGAAAGTGGAAAAACTTCTAAATGAACAAGTCGTGTTGGCCAGGAGACGTCAGCAGGAGCGTGTCGACACTACTTACCTCCGCTACACACTTTGGGCACCGCCAGTTGCATTTAGGAGGATCTGTGAGGGGGGGTAACAGACAGTAGGTGTGATAGTTCTCATCACAGCTGTCACACTGGAGAAGTTTCTCGTCGTCGTCTCCGCGGCCGCACATGCGACAGACGTAGGAATCCACCTTCAGAAGAGAAACAGGCGTAATGTTGCTGTTGGTGTCTGGGTTTGCTGCGCTGACCCGGCGGGTCAGATGATCTACTCACACACTGTGGGTTGTTAGGGGTGCGCCTTAGCCTCATTGTCATTTTGGATTCGTCTATATCCTCTCCTACCCCATCATCCTCTTCCTGCTGCTCTTCTTTCTTTACTTCCGTCTTTAAGGGAAGGCTGTGAGGAGGCGTCGGAGGTTTGGATGGGCTTCCATCGGGCTGCTGCTCCTCAGGCTCCGGAGGCTCGGATTTCACTGGGATGTCACCAGAAGTCGGGGGCGCGCGCTCTTTGATAGTTAGAGTTTGAGGCAGCTCATCTACAGCAGGACACACTCAGGATTAGACTCAGAAATCCCACACAGTCACACCACGGTAGGCTTCAGGGTGCAACAGGTTCCCATCTGAACTACAAACTCACCAGATGCCAAGCTGAACCAAAGGTCAAAGACTAGCTAGAGAATAATGCTGTGGATCATAGTTGCATGGTTCAGGTTCAGGAATGCTGAGATTCTCAGACTTTAGAAGAACAGAGTCACAAAGAACCCTTCTGCAGCCAGACGGTGGAAATATCACAACTAGATAACCTTCCTGGAAGAGACGAGCTACTTATTACATCTGGTTTCTGTATAATGCTACAGGTAATGATTCATTTGTCATCAGATGACTCGATTTTAGCCAAGTTCTACATTCATTCATTCCCAAAATATCTTCATACGTCTCTAAGAAAACTGGCACAAATCTGTTAACTAGGGATGTAAGAAAATGTCGATTATGGCAATATATCGTGATATTTTCCCCAGCGATATTATATCGATATTCAAAAGCTGTGTATCGAAAATATCGATATCGCAATATATCGTGATATTTTTTTCCTGCAAAAATGTATCGAAATTCAAAAGCCGTGTATCTAATTTTTGGAAGAATTTACATGGAAACATTTGTGTATTTTCTTTTAGTGTGGTGCAATTCAAACTCTGACCACTAGTTGGCAGCAGTGTGTAATGGGTTTTGTTTCTGTCATTGAAATGTAAATCCCTCTGTTACGGTTTAACATGTTAGGTATCAGTTTGGACTGTTTATTGAATTTTCCTATAATAAATTTAGTCTAAAAAATCACCAATATCGTCTGACTGAATGTATCGCAATATATCGTGATATATTGTATCGTCTCCCCTGTATCGTAATACGTATTGTATCGCCAGAATTTCACCAATACACATCCCTACTATTAACAAAATGTTTAAAATATTATTTTATAATAATATTTTGTTTTCTTTGCTCGACTAATAGAGCAGTTAACCACTAATATATTTAACATTCACTGCAAACCAGTTACTTGCCTTTCTTCCTAAGGTTCTTGTCCTTTGCTACCAGTCCAAGTCCCATCATCTTAGGTCCCGCACCGTAGATCTGCAACTTCTTCAGCTCTGGGTTCTTTTCTATGTCTTCCTCTGTAGGCTCCGGCTGTGGATAACAAGCACACTTTACACACGAGGACACATCTGGACCACAGCTACTCCTCTAAGCACAGAGAGCAAAGCAACAGTCTAGGCCAGGTGCACAACAACACGGTTTAACACCAGAGCATCACCAAAAGGTGTCAGGCGAGGTTTGAAAGAAGAAGTCAACCGTTTAAACCAGACAGATGAAAGGTTAGGAGGTAAGACCAGAAAACACCACCAGCAGATGCAACCACAGCTTTAGATTCGTTTGTGTCCACCACAGCCTGGCTAACGCAGGAAGTGTGTTAATGAGATCGAAGCCGACGCCAGTGGCACTAGGCTTCCACCTGCAGGCCTGTTAATCGTGTCGAGGAGGTGGAGGTCTTCTTGGTTCCAACTTTCCTCGTGTTTCTCCACCTTGAAACAAACACTCGCGCTCACTAATGTGTCTCTGTAAAAACCCTTCAACCATCTTGTGTGAAAATGTAACTTTAAATGTATCTGCACTACATTTTGGTGTGGTGAAGGATGTGCTGCTGCACTGCCACTAGAAAAATCCCATCAGCACCATCTAACATTAGTGAGTGGTGAACAAAGCAAAAAGAACCATAAACGATGCTGTTTGGTTTTAAACGGCTACAGAAGAAGCCCAATAGTTAGCTCCATCATGTTTGCAGCTGCAAGCTCTTCTGGCATGCATCGGCAGCTGGCCGGCCCAACAACCTCCGGCCTACATACTGAGCCTGCAGTGTTGGGAGTGGCAGCAGCAGACACCAAAGCAGATGAAGAGCACAACCACGTCACAGAGATTTGGCTTTCAACAAGTTAAATCTGGGGAGAAGGGTTACCCCCAAATTCCACTACCTCCGCTCCGGTCCGCCCCCGCCTTCCGCAGCCGCTCGCTTCCAAACTCAATGTTTACTGCTACCCGCTCTACAACGGCTCCGCTCCGGTGCGGAGACCTGAGGGGGGCAAACAGGCATGCGCGGGATTTTCGAGATCTTGCGATACAGTCCGAGCAATAAACGCGGAAGTTAGATCAAACACCCGTTGTGTGGGAGAAACATCGAAATGAGCTGTTTAATCTGCCCATCATTTGTGTTGAGAGATCAGCAGTGTTTGGATCAACAAAGTGTGACTACTTTGATAGTAGAAACTGTATTTATGGCTTATTTTTGTGCATTTAAACTTCAGCCGCCACTGATAGTTGTTAAAAGTTGTTAAACCTGTGTATGAAACAAAAAACGCCTTTTGTTTATCGATTTATTGTGAAAAACGGAAATTGTGATTGCTCCCTTTCCTGTTGGGCAGTTGTGATTTCTGTCCATTTACTGCGGAGGTGCTCCGGCGTCCGGCGAAAATAGGATTGATTCTATTTTTGCCGGACGCCGGAACAGAGGGCGGCGCACGACGCCGCACTGCCGGAGCGCGGCCGCAGTAGTGGAATAGCTCTGATTGACTACAACGGGACCGATTTTGCTCCGGCGTTCGTGTCGGAGCGGAGCGGAGGTAGTGGAATTTGGGGGTTAGGGTTAACCCTAACCCTAACCCCGCCAGGAATAACGGTTAAAATGTTGAATCTCTAAGAATCCAACGTTTTATTCTGTCATGAAAGCACGATACACCGAAGCACGACTCACGTCTGGTAAACAGACTTAAGTGCACTCAGAACAGAAGGCATGCAGCTTTAGCAGCGGACAGAAAGCAGGAGAGTTTAGGTAAGCATCAGCCGGCCACAGGAAGTGAGTGAGTGAGTGAAAACGAGCACGTCGACTCCAAGACTCGCTTTGTCGCTGCGGTGAAACTGAGACATGTCACCAGAAAAACCACAATGATAAAGAACTATGGTGTCTGTCTAACTAACTAACTTCAGTATCAGTAATGACCCAAAGGGTGAGAAGAAGCTCCCCGTGTGTTCACTCACTACAGGTTTTAGGATCACTGTTACTGGTGAACTGAGGCTAACACGGAGCAGCAGCCTCACACGGAGGGCAGCAGAAGCTATGAAAATGTTTTAGTCGTTTTAACAAGTGCAGCTGGACAGGAGGGATGGTGGTCTAGAAAGAGCAGAGGGAATCGGGGTGGGCTCTTATGCTCAAGAGGCAGTACCGCAGAGATGAGTTGAGAGCCAGTGGTGAGAGGGTGGGGGGCCAGATCCTCTGGACCCTGCAAGGGGAGACAATAACAGCAACAATAAACTAAGACAAGAGGAAAAGAGGGAGGAGGAAGGGAGAGAAGCCTGAAAAACAAACACAGATGAACCTCCGTGGAGCCCAGCTCAGAATACGTTACACAGACTGACTGTAGGGCAGCGGTCGCTGAGGTGAACGTCACACATGAAAAGGGCAGTTATGTCCTACCAGCTACAGTCCTGCTGTGACTATCAGCACACGTTCTTGTTTTCACCCAAAACAAGAGTTTTAACATCTTCATTCAAATGTGCCTAGACTACATAATGGAACAAAACCTGTCTGACATGAAACTGTGTTTTAGGCTGCAGGAGAACCAGCCAGAGTCATGGAGGAGGGGTCAGCTAGTGTGGGGTTCGTGGACTTGTAGGCCTTATGGGCTCGACACACGGGAGGCCACATCGCCTCTCCTCCATTCATTTTCAATGAGACATGCGTGACAAAGTGATAATCGCGGGTCTCCCTCCTACCAAGCGAAACGCGAAAAACGTGCGTGTGAAATTTTGCGTTCGTGCACGTGTCGTGCACAGGCGACCCAGCGACGCGATCCCAGAAAGTTGAAACATTTTCAACTTTTCATCGCTGTCGCTCGGACGAGGACCAATCAACGGAGGTTTCATTCACTGACCAATGAGCGGACAGGAAGCTCCGTACACCTCCGAGCAAACATGGAGGAGAAGTTGATTATTATTATGTTTTATAGTAAAATCAGAAGTAAGATTTCACATAACTCTAGCAGCACCTTGTGAAACATCACATCTACCACTTAAATAACATTAATTCCCTCCAACCTGACACAGCCAATCAAAACAACAGAAGTTTCAATTTCGCCATGGAACAGAACGCGTAGACGGCTTTGCCGCTGGCCGCTGCCGCAGATCGCCTCCCGTGTGTCAGGTAATAAAAGCGACAGCGTCAAATTTCGCTGATCGCGGTCGTTTGTCGCCTCCCGTGTGTCGAGCCCATTAGTAAAACAAAAACAACGTGTGATAAAGCAGGATGCTCTTAAATAATGATGAAACTAAATGATGCTTTAAATGTCACCGCAACAAACCCACACAAAGCAGCCATCTTTAAAAATAAACATCAGCTCAGTGGCCTAGTGGCAGAGTGTCCACCCTGGGATCGGGTTCAAATCCCAGTCGGGTCACACCAAAGACCTTAACAATGGGACCCAAGGCCTCCCTCCTTGACACTCGGCTGTAAGGCTGTGGATTGGGTGTTAAACCATCAAAGGGTCCCTGAGCACAGCCACCGCTGCAGCTCACCACTCCCCAGGGATGGGTCACACCAGTGTGTGTGACAACTATGGGACTTTAACTGTAAATAGGATTTCTGTAACTCCTTAAGCTAAAACATTATTTATACATTTTTTAAAGACTTTTATTTAAAAGGTCATGTGATCAGGTGTGGCCTGGCCAGAGAGAGTTCGGGTTTAAAAACAAGCTGTAAGATAATTATCTGTTTGATTTAAAATAAAACTGAAGCCTGAGTCATGCTTCAGCGTCTGCGACAGCGCGGAGACACGCAACGCCATCATCCGTCCTTGCGGGCCTGCTGGAGAGCCCCGCAAGGACGGACGGAGTCGAGCTCTCTTTTCTAAACATCCGTCCGTCGAGACGGAGAACGCAAGCTTGTGATTGGTCAGGGCGCCGCTGTCGTCTACACCGCCGCCATTGCGCCCTCACAAACTTAAAGAGAGCCGAGAATAACTAGCGGCAGACACGGAGAAGGTTCAATACCTCGAGAATAAACTCTAAAAACATGAACGTTTAAGTCCGTGACTGGAGGAGTGAAAAGATGCACAGCAAGCGTTTTATTTGTGGACAAATATGTCCGTGTTAAAAAGTCTCCTATATACACAAACACAATATAAACACACTGTCATGGACCGATACCTGACAGGATACCACAGAACAGCGCTACGCCCTCTGCTGTCCTGGCGGGGAATTGCTTTGCAACACTCTCCAGGAGACGAAGCATGAGAGCAAAATGTCTGTGTGTGTGTGTGTGTGTGTGTGTGTGTGTGTGTGCGCGTGCGTGTGTGCCTGTTGGAGCTGACGGAGAAGCATGACTCAGGCTTAAGGAGTAAATGGAGAGAGGCAGGCAGCATGAACGATGAAGCAGAAAGGCACAGGACAGGATGGAAAACAAGCAGGCTGGGAAGCACTCTGAGTGCAGCGTCGCATCGTGTGGACGCGAGAGATCATGGAGCTTGTGCAGGAGATAAAAACATGTGATGACAGCCCATCCTGCGCTGTAAAAACCTCACGTTTACTGATGAGGCGCTCTAAATATCCTGCTGATGAACCAAACAGGAAGTACGGTTTGTTCTAGGCCATACATACTGGGGTGTGTGTGTGTGTGGTGGGAGGTAACAGGACAGCTTCATGTCTACACCGATCAGAGCGGACATATAGAGAGTTTGTCCGTCGGAGCTCAGATCTTCGTTTGTGATGATCTAATTAGACTTTTTGTAACTTGACGGTAAATTCTTCAGCTGGACCGTAGTATTCAGTAACATCTTCTCGCGTGGACCTACACAGACTGAACAAAGGCACCAAAAAGCCAAATGTGTGTTTTCTGTCCAGTAGGAGGCCTGGCTGAGATGGTGGTGCTAGACGAGTCAGAACAGATCTCTGAAAGCTGTTTGCTGGGTGGACTCTCATCACAAAACCTGGTCTGCGTTTACTACGAGAACAAATACAGATAGGAGGGTTGTGAAGCGTCACTGTTGTCATCTGTTGGATATGAAACGCTCTAACTGCTGAAACACGTAGAGGAAGACAACCATACAGATTCCAGGGAGATGAGCAGTAACAGCTGATACTGAGACTCACGTCGGGCTGGCAGCGGTTGGCCCGGCGACCGTAACTGCTCATTTTGGACGGCTGCACAGACTGTCGCAGCGGGATGGAGTGAGGCTTGTACTCTTTATCCACGTCTTCTCCGTCATAGTGCTTTGGCTTGTAATGCTAGAGACGATGCAAAACCATGTTCAGTAAAAGCTTGTCCACCATGAACAACAAATCCTGAAGTCAGGTCTAATACGAACAGCAAGACTTTTGTAAATCACACGACAGGGTAAACATGTAAAGGAATACCAGAAGGCTGGCCCCTGACTGGAACATTTCAAATGGGTAGACGATCCTCTCATAGTGGGAGCGCAGCAGAGAGCCCACGTTCTTCCCTGGAGGGTAGCCGAGCCTCTGCGCTACACGAGCCCAGCGCCGCTCCTTACACACCATCTCAAAACCTCCCTCATCCGTCACATTCTGGAAGGAGAAGCATGCTTTCAAAGAAGCTCAAATGTGTTTAAGGAAGAAATCTGCTTTCCACCCACCTTTGACAGGCTGTAAAGGTCAACAATGCGCCTTTCGATGTGAGGGATTTTTAGGGAAGAGCCTTGAATCTCCCAAAACCGGGCGATGCGGTCCAAATAGTTGAGCTTCACTCTGGTTTCAGCCTAAGGTGAGAAGATGAAGGAAGTGAGAATATTAGAAATGTTGTGATCAGAAAATCTGGTGTTTGATACAAGCCATGCAAGACAGAGCACCGTGTTTTGACCCCATTTTCCTAGACCACACGGATGCTAGCTTAAAGCTACAACAGCAAGTCTGCAGAACGAGCTAGCCTAAAGCTTTCTTCTTCATGCCTCTTAATGTTCTAACATAGCATAGATATAAATATATTGTGGAGATGAAAAGAAAAATTAAGTGGTTCTCTCACATTTGGCTACAACCCTCAGCCAATAACACGGCTTGGACCAAAACCAACCACTGGACCATCCGGTTGTTGGTCTCACCAAACTGCCACACTTCCATGGGTCCTCCACTCATTAGCAACACACACCGGTGTGAGAGGTTCTCAATGATAGAGAAGGAGAAACAGCCGGCTGCTACCACTTCAACTTTAGGACAAACTACCAGAGTACCAAAAAGAAAAGCACCATTTGAAGCTACACACAACAAGAAACGTTTGGACCTAGAAAATGGCGACTGGTGTTTAGAGCTCATTCGTTTCCTCTGGTAATGGAAGGTTCTGGTGTCAGGGGAGCGCAGCCCAGTCATGACAGCTGACGGGAAGGTGAGAGTTCTGTGATGGTGTTTAAAAGCTAGCTTGTTCAGTAAATTTGCCATTGCAGCTGCGTCAAGCTGGACATGCTCCTACCTCTAACTCGTTTAGCCTCTGGATGCGGGGAGTGAAGCGAAAGGTGTCCAGCTCAACTGAAAACGGTGGTTGCCAGTCCTGTATGGAAGCAAAGACATATTTACGTCAGCATAGGGCTGGGCGATACGGCCTAAAATCAATATCACGATAAATTGAGGATTTCACCTCCGTAACAATAAATGGACGATAACTACAGGTATGCGCAGAGACAAAAGTTGTCCACTAGATGGGGCTGTCACATGTATTAGTTGAGATTTTTACATGACTCAAGGTGGTACAGGGTGTTTCTCAATGTCAAGGAACCTTGCCTTGATGTCTTGGCCCCGCCCCGGTTGCCTAGGAGATACGTCATCAGGAGCCACCAAGACGTGTTCCAGTCGGTTCCAATGTTCATGTTCTACCGAGGCGTGTGTTCTCTGTTTGTTAGCTGTTTAGCTAGCTGAGCAAGGATTCATGGGTGGTGTCTTGTAGCCTAGCCTTGGTCAAAAATTACCCACAATACACCGCGGTATTATCAAAAGGGCGGCGGATCAGAAGCCGGCAGCTACTTCTGGGCCAATTTTCAAATTTAAAAGTAAGTCAACTAATTTAAAATGTTTCTTTTAATCCAAAGAAGTTATCTATGGTTGGTTAGTTGCTTAGTAGTTGCAGCTTCGGTGACTAGTGGGTAGTATCTCACTTATACATTTAATTTAATAAACATACGTATATAACAGGGATGCACCGATACGATATTGGTGCCGATGCCAGTATCGGTAAAAGTTAACTGATACCAGGAACCGATAACAATGCAGTTGCTTGAAAATGGCTTCCCTGTAACTTGTAATTTCTGTTCACCTAATATTTTAGTTTTGTGATGATTTCCATTCATATATTTTACTTTTTATCTACCTCACAGTCTTTTCCTGATGAAAGTAGAGAAGAAAATAAAATCTGTGTTCCAAATCATAGCATTTTTTTGTGCGGTAGAAGTATCGGTATTGGTAATCGGTATCGACAAGTACTCAGACACAAGTATCGGTATCGTATCGGTTTGGAAAAAAGTGGTATTGTTGCATCCCTTGTATAAAATATAACGTTATCTCCCGTGTCACGTGATGCAAGTCTGTTCCGTTTAACCGTTTTCTTTGACCAAGGAAGGACAGAGTCCTCGTAAGCAAGGCGCCTGGCCTCGCAAGACATCGCCTCGCAAGGCCAGGCGCCTTGACATTGAGAAACACCCACAGCTTCTTAAAGGGACATGACCACTGCCAACCTACACACACCTTTTTATTTCTTTTATTATCACATTTATTGACACGGGGAAAATGATCACAATAAGAGTCAGAAATTTCGATAATGATACATTTTCGATTTATTGGCCAGCCCTACGTCAGCATCCTATCTAAAATGTATGAACAGATGAAAGTGAATAAAAAACTAATTGAGACAACAGCAGAAACGACCTGTTGTCCCCGGTTCGGTTTAGACGAGATTATAATACAAATGTCAGCCAGTACTCACAGGTGGGGGGCGAATTTTACAGATTCCAGACTTCTCAGCAATAGGACGTATTTTGGCAATATAGCCGAGAGGATCCTGAAACTCCTCCCATGACGGCTCAAAAACTGGACACTCCGGAGGAGGAATAAACTCTTCTGGTTCCATTTCCCTGACAAAAGCAAAAACACAAACAAGTTACGCAACTCCAGCACAAAGAGTAAACAGCCACATTTCTGTTTTCATATCACACAGAATAACATACCCCCCCCCCCCCCCCCCCAAAAACGTACACTCAGAAAAAATAAGCTAGTTAGCTATTAATAGCTCATCACCTGCAGCAAGTAACCCAGTGAAATCAGACAAATGAATGGTTTCTTCCATATGCAAAGCTAGCATAAATCAAAGTAGAACAGGGTGGTTCATTTGTTTAGCTTCCTCATTTGACATAAATATGAGCTAGTTCCTTGAAATGTTTCATCGCTTTCCTTCTTCTAAAACAAGACACCTGCCCCTCCCCCAGCTCAGACACAATAACAAACCCCTCTGCTAAATGACAGCCCAATGAAGGGCTCGGGTGATGCTTCCATCATGTCTGTTACAGATTACCCAACTGTCTGATAACACTGTGTGGGCTGACCAGCACCGCTTTGCATAACTGCCTCTGTTAGCATGTAAGAAAACAACAAGCATGTTCCACGTGTCTCCAACACTTCCATCCCATCCTCTAGATTATGGTTAGTGGAACCCAAGGAGTGTTTACAATCCTCTGGTGACAAACATTTGGACTCCAACCTTCATGGATGGAGTGGCGATGCCAAACACCACTGCACCAGAGCTGCAGGCCCGTTTTAGCTAATGAAGGCCAAAAGAAAAATATCCTGTTGAACGGAGTTAGGGCTGACTAAACACGTACACGGTCCAGTAGGAGTAAAACAAAACGGAAAGAAGGTATTAGATGGGTTTCAGTAGAACATAAAGCAAATTAAACGCAGAAACACCACTGAATTAATATAGCATGACTATTACAGCGATGTGATTAACTTGTTTATTATTTACATCCCAATAAACACAAGATGAAATCGAGCCAGTTTAATGTTGGGACATTATTATGATGCATGTAATCTTTCAGGTTGTGTTCACGGGCCTCCAGACAAACAATGGCGTTGAGGCAGTGAACCCTGCGGTGTTTAAAGGCCACTCGGACACTAGCGAGCGGGCTCGGGTCAACAAACATAACCATAACAATTCTCATCATGTAGAAGTCAAGCAGACTCGTCTAAAGTCGACCCAGAACCGTTTTATACACCATCCCGTTAGCTGACAGCGTTAGCACGTAAACTGACGTAGGAACTAGCATTACCTTTGGCGACACAGGAAATGAAAACAAACACACAGAGTCCAGTTATCTGCCGAGGGTGTTGTTTGTTTCTACTGGTATTAACGGCCCATGTTGATGTCCACCTGTTCGGCGGGTGAAGGCGATAACAACTAACGCTAGCATCAAGGCCTCGGCATAATTCCAAGCACCGTCCCGCTGACTCCCAAGGTTCTGAGATAGCATCCGTCTGCTAGCATTATGGGAGGCTGAGGAAACTAAACCAACAATGTACCGCACGCTAGCTAACCTATCCACACGCCGTCCGTTAAGTACATACCAACAACCTGCTAAGTAGTCACATTTGGAAATGAGCAATACTGGTATTTATTAACCACTTGAAGCAGAGTGTCGAACTGCATCTCCGTAACTGACCCGAAGACACCTCGATGTCCCGGGGTGATTGGGACTGTGGCCGCTCTCCTTCCTCTGATGTAAAGACTGGTTGGTGCTGGCTAGCTAACGCTGCTAACAAAGTTAACCGTATCCAGCGTCAGGTCTACATAAGGAACGCTCCCTCACACTTACGGGCTCAATGCATGTATGGCGGATGTAGGCCTAATACTAAACGACAGTCTCAAAGTTTGTCAATTAAGTCGTGATAAATCATTTTCCGATCATCACTCTTCTCAGACCATCCAGCGTTTCTAGACGAGACGCCATCTTAGCCATTTTCCTCACGGCCGAACTGCATCCCCAAATCTTCACAGGCCATCTCCGCGCGGCTTCTCTCTGAAAGTAGTGCGCACGTACGCCACGGGTCAAGTCATCACCACCAAAGATTAATAATAATAATAATAATAATAATAATAATAATAATAATAACAATAACAATAATAATAATAATAATAATAATAATATATTTGTATTTATAATAATATTAATAAGAAAAAAAACACATTTCAAAAGTTGTCCGATTTTCATCAGTTGATTTGCCGCAGATTTGTCTTTATTTTTACTTTTGTCAGTTTCATGCAATTTCAGTGACAAATGCAGCAAAGATGTAAGAGCAGAACATTAACAAGCGCACAAAAACATGAGCGGAGGAGCTGAAACCTGCTTATTTGTAGAGAAGATGATTTTGAAACGTGAGCACAGTTTGAGTGGATTACAAATAGTTACCCTGTCGCTACGCAACGCTGCCCTCTGGTGGGAGAGATGGTCGTTGCGCTTTCAGAGTGAAGTTTTTATGGCTAAAATGCAAACTAGTGGGAAGGTTGTGGTGATGAGTGTTGACTTAAATCTCAGGATGATGCCGCCATGTTTCAGTATTTGCGGTCTGAGTCTGCTCTCTGATCATCATGGTCAGGACAAACACACTGGCTCCGGAGACTCCATACACCAGACTCTCCCACCAGATCCACGGTGCAATTCAACCTGACATCAGTCATCTTTATTTTCATTTGCATGAATGATCATGAGGAATCATCTGGACAAATGTGAAAGAAAAAGATCTATAAAGAAGGAAAATGGAAAATGTAGGAGAAAATGAGGATGAACTGCTTTGGTAAATGTTCACTGATGAGTTTTCGTGTTTGTGAAATTACAAGTGAGGTCACACACAAGCTGTGTTTTCATAAAACAGTGTTTCCATCTGAAAACAAGTCAGGGTTTTATTTTACCTTTATTTCTCAGTGTTGCAGTTGGATGCTCTTCTGCGCACCTCTAACAGGCTGCCAGACATTTGACATTATTTTCTAGTTATTGAATTAAATAATAATTATATGATGAACATTTTTCTAAAGCAAAGTTTTAATAAGTTATTAAATCAGACACATCAACAGGTGGTCATATAATAATCAGACTGTTACCAGTCAGTCATTATTACCTATATATATTATTTATTATATATAAATATGCAGTTTGTGACATCTGCAAACAATGAAAAAGAGTAGATCTGAACAGGCTTGAGTTTCATTAGGGGAGTTCCCCCTGGCAGCCATAGCTGAGAGACGATTCAGATCATCTGAGCCTGCAGCAAGCAGACTCTTAAAGCTGACTCTTGTTGCTGAAAATGACGTGTCAGCTCGAGTCCACGTGTTGGATTTAGTTCAGGGTTAATGTTTTGTCATTTTTCATCAGTTTTAAAAAAGATAATCACTATTTATTGTTTCCCTACGATTCTGCATGCAGCATTTGCTAATTTAGGCTATGCATCATAATTGTCTTATATTTTCAAACGTTTAAATTTATTTTATGTCTCGTCATGAATAATTGTTGCACCTCTTTGGATGCAGATTTCTTTTTATGTTGAAGCCTTTGTCTCACATTTATGGTTTGTATTTCTTCAGAATTGCCTCATTTTGGTAGTCTACAGTCTCCAGATAAGTCACACTGGGTTGTTTTATTACTGTTGATGATTTCTGGAATTGTGGGTTTTTTGCAAGGATACATTTGTTTTAGGAGTCAGATATAAGGTTAGTTTCTAAAAAAACACAAAAAACATGCATTAAGACTTATAAAGTAGGTAAACTGTGAATAAAGAGTTTCTTACCTCTTAATTGTTTAGATTTTGCAAGTAAACTGCACAATTAAACAACAAATAATAATAAAATAACCGCAATGTCATTAACTGTCCACATGATGGCGCCAAACCACCATCAACTGACCCACGGCCTTGACTAGAGCGTATTTCAAAACAAATCTTTATCTATTTAACAATAAACATTAGGTTAACAACAGAGATGAATTTGTGAAGCTAGCAGTAATGTGTATCAGAAAACAACAATAATGAACCTTTAACTATCTTTCTCTTTTTTCTTCCTTTCTTTCCTACCCTTCATCCTTTTTTCCGCTTCTCCATTCCCTCTTTTTTGTACTGGAATGTATATTTTACCCCTTTATTTTTTTGTCTGTAAATCTTGTAGGAAAACAAAGAATGCTGTCTAGAGGGTTTGAGAAGACTTGAGATTCTTGGTGTGATTTAAAGTTTATACGTGAATTTCGGCTCCGTTCAGGAAACCTCGACTGTCAACAAAGTAGGCAGACTTTCCATCTTCACGTCAGGGGTGGAGCTTCAGGGCAGCGAGCCCCTGGCCAGGGCTCAGGAGCCCCCCCGCCCCCCCTGCAATCAGGCAGATGAGAGGGAACGGCGCCTCTAAGGTCTAGTCCACACGTAGCCGGGTTTTTTTTAAAACGAATATCCGCCCCTCCAAAAACTTGCATCCACACCACCTCGTTAAAAAAAACTGTCCACACGTACCCGGATAAATACGTTGTTAAGGACATGCCAGACCTGTAGGCGGCAGTACTTCCCCCGTTCTTAACCTCGTCCTTCGTCTGTGGTCTTCCGCAAGGAGCAGTAATTCCTCTTGCAAACACAAACAAGCAAAAAGCGCTTGGACAATTGATAAAGCGAGCGCAGCTCTGAGGGCATCCATGCTGTCGGCTAGTGTAAACACAGGTCGCACACGTGATGTCAGCATTTTTTTGTCGCAGAAAGTGACGTTGCGGACCTTAAAACTCCGGTTTTGTCCGTCCACACGCAGACACCCAAAACGGAGAAAACGCAGATCTTCACTTTGGCCGGAGTTTTTAAAAAGATCCGTTTTCGTGTGAAAAAACTCCGTTTTCGTGTGGATGACAGGCCGAAACGTAGAAACATATCTACGTTTTGGCAGATCCCCGGCTACGTGTGGACAGGGCCTGACACAAACGATGGACAAGCACTTCCATAACTTGTGTTCAGAGAAAAATGAGCTTCGTTCTTAATAATTCCTCTCATGCATTTATTTAGGGTTTATGTAGGTTGCCCCAGTCCAGATCGAGTCATGGTTCCTAAAAACTTGCAACCGATTGACTTTAGTGATGTAGTAGGTAGGGTTAGGGTAGGCCAGGTTTGGATGGTGTTATCTCAGCGAGAATGCGCACGCAGCTTGGCAACAGAGAATGGCGTTGTGTCAGGCTGTATCAAGCTACGCTGCGGGGTTATCGCCGGCAAATCTTGAATGTTATATTATTAAACTCACTTTAACGAATGGCAACAGACTCCCGGATCCCTGTGGCATTACGGAATGGGTGGAAGATGTAGGTGCGTGGCCAGATATCCGGTGGCCCGATACATATACGTTTTTAGTGGAGAGGCCCAGTAAGTACACACGTGAGAAGCTATGGGCGTACAAATGGTTAGATGCATACAACTATGTTGTCTGTGGCCACGTACAGGAAGTAAAATATCACGACATAGACTCTGAGTTTTGCGTCTTGAAGGCAGAAGTCCTTCCTAGCCAAAGACAAGGACACAAGACTGCTACGTACGAGGCTTGGGTCATAGTAAACAAACCAGAGAACTACGTCTTCACAGCCAACTGTACCTGCATGGCAGGGTGAGTATAGCATAGGTTTCTTTATTTTTAGCATGCTCAGAGTACAATCGTGTTAATTTTAGAGAAACACAGTTTAAACTAATATGCAGTCCAACATTACCTGTCCATCTTTGCATGGGGGTTTGGACTTTGCTTTGTGTACGTAAACACAGAAGGCACAAAATCAGGACTCGAGGAGTCCAATGACACCTCGCCTGTAAATAAATAGACTGCTTAAAAGCAAACCAGCAAACGCAACTTACTTTATTTAATAGAACACACGTTAACCAGCTTTCTGGTGTAATCTTAGTACATAATTACCAGAGTCAAGGCCCGCGGGCCAGATGCGGCCCGCGGAGCATTTTTATGTGGCCCGCAAGATAAATATCAAAAATATATTAAAACTGGCCCGTTGGCCGATTTTACCGCAAAGACTTCAACTCCCATGATGCTTTGCGGCGTCAGCGCGGAGGCGACATGCCCCCTCCTTTGTGTTTTTTCCAGCGCCTGCTGCTGGGTGTCTGCAGCTCCGCTGTCTCGGACAAACTACACTCCTCTCACTCAGCGCCGAGTTCACTCAGCTGTTTTCTGACGTTGAAGCCCAGAAACGGAGATTCTAGCCGCTCAGTAACGTGTTCACGACTGAAAGAGAAAGTTTTCCAACTAACGTCCAGACAGAGCTGATATAACTCCAGCGAGCAGCGACACGCTCAAACCAGCATGACTCTGTGGTTGTGTTTCCTCCCCGACACACAACAACGTGGTCAAGCTGCTCAGACATGTTCATCAGCACAAACCTTTGTGAGCACCTGTTGTCATCTAATGTTGTCATTATTATGATGAAGATGAACAAAACAACAGGAGTCTCCTCCTCAGCTCAGATCAACCCCATGATGCAGGTATCTGGCTGGAACAGGTGAGCATCACAGTAAACCAGTGGAGCAAACTGAGCTTTAAATATGTTGGTTTTATGCTCTTTTTCTGCTCCAAAACATGAAAGTTAACAGGTGAAATGTTGCATTTTCATTTAAGAGAAAATGATATTTTTATTTTGTTGTTGGCCCGTGAGAAAAGATTTAACCTACAGTAAACAGGAAGTGGAAAGGCTGCAGATAGATGAATAGAATAGAAAATCCCTTTATTGTTCCTCAGTGGGGAAAGCTATACGTCACAGCAGCGATGACACGTATTACAGGAGAAAAAAGGAGAATAAAACATAAGAAAAATGAATAAACAAGAAAACATAAATCCTGAATAGATTTTAAAAATGCTGATTATACCACAAGTAATGAATACCACTGATGTGTTTTATTTAAAACTGACTTGCTCGTGTGTAATTTGGTTATTCCACATTCAGTGTTAATGCAGAAATATGTTTGTTTCCAAATTTAAAGGTTCAAAATTGCATATATGTTGATAAAGAAAATTTGCAAATTTGCCGTCAATTTTTCAACAAATATTAAGTTTGGCCCTCGACTCCGTCCCAGAGTTTCATTTCGGCCCCGTGTGAGTTTGAGTTTGACACCCCTGCCTTACCTGATATAAAATGGGCGCTACAAACTCGAGCATTTCGGATCGTGTTTTCCGTCCAGTTTTCATCAACCCTTTTGATGGCCTGCAGCCACAGACGCCTCCGATTTAGTTGAAATGGATGTGCTCCCTTCGGAATTCTGTAAAGTTTCAGTCCACTGCTTGAAGAGAAGCGATTCTGGCATCCGTACACGCAACAACCCGACATTTTTATGTGCTCAGAACTTCAAAACAAAGGGTTTAAAACGCTGTTTTAGTATCGAGTGTGATTGAGGAAGCCTTCATGCTCGTTGCCAGGCTGCGCGCGCAACTTTTGATGACGTAGGTAGTAAAAGGGTCTGTTTACTTGGAGGTGCTATGGGGGTGCAATCCAGGGGTAGCTATAGCGCCCCCCTGGCGCCGCCACTGAACAAGAGTCCCAAAAGCGTTTTGATATGGCAGTTTGGGAATCGAAGGTAAGACGTCTTGACTAATTATTAGGCACATATTTGCGCACTAAATGTGACAGGTTAGAGCACAGTCTCATGTTAGAGTTTTGTCATGAAAACATTGAGATACCTCACATGCTGAAGGCATCTAAGAAAAATAATTATTTTTGTCTTAAAATAAAGAATAATTTTAATCACAATTGAAACATACAATCCTAGAACAACCTTGTCCAATCAACATGTACGTCCTGTACTCACTGATTGGATAGAAATCCCTCCATCAAACGTGTGTGTGTGTGTGTGTGTGTGTGTGTGTGTGTGTGCGCACACACGAGCAAATTGTGAACTGGCGTGATTTTGCACTACTTAGATGTAGCCATCCCTACGCTGACAAAAATGTAACTAAGTAACTTTTACTTTGAGTACATTTTATTTACAATACTTTTTATGTTTACTTCAGGAAAAATTTAGGCAATTACTTTTACTTGTACTGGAGTAAAAAAATACCAAAGTATTGGTACTTGTACTTCAGTAGGAAATGTTAGTACTCTTTCCACCTCTAGGCCAAACACAAATGTACAAATGATGGATTGCTTTGCTGATGTGAGGGGGTGGTTGGCTGCAAACTGTCTAAAACTCAACGAGCAAAAGACGGAGTGGATTATTTTCGACCCTAGGAACCTATCCAGCGCCTCGTCAGTACCAAACCTACCAGGTCCTGACCCTAAACAGTGTGTCACCTGCCTTGGGGTGAAACTGCATTTTCAATGGTCCCTCAGATAAATGCAGTGGTGAAATCCTGCTTTTTTGATTATGCTGTCTTACACGACTGAAGCCCATTCTGAAGAGGACCCATTTAGAATTGTTTATTTACGCATTTGTCACCGTCTGGCTGGACTATGTGACTTCTCCGGTTAAGGCCCTGAACAGGCTGCAGCTAGTACAAAACGCTGCTGCAAGGTTCTTAACAGGCACCGACAGACAGAGCCATATCACCCCAGTCCTGGCGCACCTGCACTGGTTGCCAGTGACAGACAGAGCCATATCACCCCAGTTCTGGCGCACCTGCACTGGTTGCCAGTGACATTCAGGGTGCGACTCAAGATCCTTCTCTGTTTTTAAAGCACTGAATGGTCTTGCATCACCCCGTCTGTCTGAGCTGCTGATGCAAAATCTGCTCACTGAAATCAGCGGACTGCTTGCTACTCTGCACTCCAGCCGTGAAATAAGGGGCTACTCGGCCTTCGTGTTTGCTGCCCCCGTCCTCTGGACCATCTCAGTTCGTCAGTCATTATCCGTTGCTGTCTTCAAGTCACGACTGACGACCTATTTCTATGATTTGGCTTTTGGACAGTGACTCTATTTGAATGCTCTATTTCCACTTTTAATTAGTTTTTAGGTTGATTTTAATCGCTATTTATTGACTATTTTAGGTGATCCTGTGCAGCACTTTGGTCAGCTTGCATGCTGTGTTTAATTGTGCTATATCAAATAAAAAGGTATGTTATAGTAATAATTAAACAATATAAATAATTCTGACAAGGCTAAAATCGTATATTTTTAAATCTGACATGAGGTTTCAGTTTGGAGAGGGTCGTTGTTGGTTTGACTGACTTGTTTTTTTTCCACATAAATATCTGCAGTCAGATCTTTGTGCTTTGTGCCAGAGTAAAACGAGTATGTGTGTGTGTGTGTGTGAAAAAGTAAAAAGAACACAATTTGGTGTCACACTGAAGATTTTACAGTGTAAATGTAATAATTAAGTGTAAAAAGTAAGAATTTCATTTATTTATTGTGTAAATCAGCATCAATTTAGTGTCAGATAATTATTAATTACCGCTTCGTAAATGTAAAAACTCGGTATGATCCTAAATGTTTTTATTAGGCAAACGTGACATGAATGAACCCGTTTTCCTGACACAAAGTACACACACTCACACACACACACACACACACACACAAACACACACATCACCACTGCAAGGACACTTTAATTTATCAGAAGCAATAAATATTCACATCTCATTTCTCTATTCTTTCGGTACACATAATACACAGAAAATCTGAAATCATGATGAAAATAATATCAATAAGTGCACTGATACATATGCTTTTACATCGCTGTAGCCGCTCTCACACATCAGTATGAAACGATAAGAAAAGAAAGAAAAGAGGTGGACGTTCCTTTTGTCCCTGTCCATGTTGGTCTGTGCATATAGTGGCACTCACATGCACGCACCTGAATACAGGATGGGAGTGGTTCTTCCCATGATTAGAAGAAGCTTATGTATAATTTAATATGTACATTCATGTTTATACAGTACAATTTATTTAATAAGAGCAGATATATTCATGCAAGAAGAGTTAAAAGAACACGAGAAAAGAAAAGAATAGCCAAGGATAACGTTAACAATGATCACTCTCAACTCTCTCCATGCCTTTGTGAAATCTCTTTCATTAAATCCCAAATTTGCGGTCATTTTGGCCTTTTTGCTCAGCAGCTAATTCAGTCTTCATTTAGTCTCTTCTCTCTGTTCTCTCCTGGATCCAGATGTTTGAGGTTTTCTCCTGGTCGTCCACTACATCGGTGTTTAGTTTGAACTTTTAAAACTGCAGTAGCAAAAAAGGGTTAACACTTACACAAACATGAAATACGGTACGCATCCGAAGGCTATTTTACATTCTCGGTTCTTGTAATATTTTCTAATAAAAAAAGAAGCACTCAGCAAGATGCTGAGGCATCGTGAAATGTGAGGAGATATTTCTTCAAGGACGGGGAGGGTTAAGAGAAGGCCATTTCTGAATTAAGACATCACATGTGCAAAACCACAAAACCTCACGTGAAACCGTGCCTCGGCAAAAACGCAGAAAAGAGCCGCAACTATTAAATCTGACTGTTGGTCTTTTCAGAGCCAGGAGACTCAGATTCTAAAAATCTCTCATTTCAAGTTTTGTTGGCTGTGTTGTGTCTGATCTAAAAACCATAGAAGCACATTAGCGTCTGATCAAAAATAAAAATGGTTGTTTTTATTACTCCTGAATACTAATCATTAAGAAGCAAAAGAAAAACTATGGCACACTCCACACACCCTTCAGTGTGCATGGCAGACAGAGAATCATCATGTGCAAATACTTCCTATGACCAACATACAAACATCTGCTGATATCATTAATCACTGATCAAAACAAGTATTGGACAATATTAATAATACTCAGGTATAGCGGGTATTTTATAATATCAATAAAAACAGCAAAAGGCTTCAGAAACATTCAAAATGTGTTGTTTGTATCGTCGGTTTCCACTGGCCACACAGAGAGCACAGCCGCAAAAAGCTAGGTGACTCCTTTGCGTGTGCGAGAGGCCATTTGGGCAGCAGATTGTCAGAAAACGTGCACTGGTTCTAGCGAGAGCGAGATCACTGAGATTTCCTTTAAAAAAGAAGTTTGCCATGGCCAGAGACGTCACAAAGCCAAGTGGGATTATTGCAAATTCAAGGGACGTTTTTAAAAACCTTTGCAACTTTCTTCTGTTGGCTGGTTGGTGTCATTCTACAAACCCTCCATAAACCTGTAGACACATAAGCTCTCCATCAGCATGATCTGCACATGTAAATAGCTTTATACACACACACATCTAGTTTAAACAGTTCAAACTGAGGCAATATACTCAAATATTTAGTTTTCATTTAAATCATATGGCTATAGACTCTTTTGATTGTGTGTGGTAAAAGGTAGTGTGTGTTCATGAGATGTAGTGTGTGTGTTTCTGTACTGAGAATGCACATTCAATTCAAAAATACTTTATTAATCCCGGAGGGGAATTGATTGCCCACGCCGTTTGCCTCTAGCCGTGCTCGCCGCCTCCACCTACATATGTGGGAAGCGGAGGTGAAAGTAACAAAGGCGGAGCAGCCTGCGTTTCCTCTTGTCACCAGCGCTGCTGCTGTTACTTTCAGTCCTGGCGGACTTGCTTCTGGCCCGATATCTGCCCACCTCCTCACATCTGTCGTCTGCCCTCTGAACTCTGGAGCTCCATGTCCGGCTCACACCACGGTACTTATCCGGTTGATAGGCTTGGACTTGGAGCTGCCCCCTGTACCTGTCGCTCCGACTCCACCCGTCACCGGCGGCCCCTGCTGAGGCTGCGCGGGGTGCTGGGGGGGGTGAGGGGAGAGAGGTGTAAGAGGGGTAAGGGGGGACGAAGGGGGGGGTAAAGGGGAGTGTGGTGGGGGAGGGGGGATAGAGGAGAGAGGAGGGTACTGGGGCAGATACGGGGCGGCGGGCGCTGCGTGATGTGCATTGACGGAGGCCGACGGCAGGTTGTGGGGCAGTGTGCCGAATATAAAGTGTGTTTGATGAGTAGAATGGCTGGTTGGGTGTGGTGTTTGGGCATGCCTGGGGTGGGTTTGGGAGTGTGCGTGGGGGTGGGACAGAGACAGGGTAAGTGGGAGTTTTGTACCAGGGCCGCTGCCCCCTCTGGCAGAGTGTGTAAGCTGCCCGTGGTAGAGGGCAAACTGTGGGCTCTGGGAATGTTGGGAGAGAGGAGAAAGGGGTGGGGGACATCCTACCACCATGTTGGTGTATCGACCCTGGAGGCCATGCTGGGAAAGCTGGGAGAGATGGGCCAGCTGCGGGTGCTGGGCGTGAAGTGGACCGAGCGGCAGACGACAGGGTAGTGGGCCTCTCTGTGAAGTATGAGGGGGCAGGCCTTGTAAAGGTGGAGGGACGGCTTGGACGTGGAAGCGATGGTGATGGTAGTAAGGTGGTGGGGGCTGTACGGTGCCCACGTGACAGTACTGTGCGTGTAGTGCCTGGATCTTGGAAGCCCCCCCATCCAGCTGGCATAGAGATGAAGGGGAGTGAGGAGGGGGTCCTCCCGTAGTCGGTGGGGGTACAGGTGCGGGGTAGGGTGGCCCCGGTGGTATAAGGGGCCCTGGTGGTTTGGCGCGTTTGCTGCCGAATAGCGAGCCCAGGAAGGAGACGCTGTTGTTGCTGCTGTTGCTCCCCCCAGGTCCGCTCCCCGCTCCTGCTCTCTCGGCACTGCTGGCGACTCCCCCAACTCCTGTCCCAGCAGTGGTATGTTGCTGCCCCGGCCCACCCCCCACCCCCGTCCCGGGGCTCAGGATGGGGCGTTGAGGCCGGAAATCTTCTGTTCCATAGCAGCCAGGGAGAACGCCTGGCATTGGGTAGCGCTGGTGAGGCTGAGGGCTGCTAATGATGGAGCCCTAGGAACATAAAATCTCATCAGGTCTTACAAAAACCATGAAAGAACAGAACCACATGGTTCTACTACCATCATCACCCAACGCATGCGGGGGTAAAACACACGAACATGCAGAGAGTGTCAGAGCAAGACACAAACCCACGCAAGTATAGATAGTGGACATCGAGATCGTTGGCACACGGAGCATGCTCAGGATAATGGGACACCAGCGAGGGGAAATGCAAGTATGCTGTTGGAAGTCTTTTATAGACTTACTTCCATAGTACTGTCCAGGGAACCGACACTGTTCCTGCGACCACGCTTCCCTGCACCCCGCCAGGAAGAATCAGGTTAGCAAAATGTGAAAGATACAAGAGAGAGGCCCTACAAGCTGTGACTAAACGGCAGCAGGAAAGAGAAACAAGGTATAGCAACAGAAACACGGCACAAGATACCCAGAGTCACACCAGCCCACAGTAATGAAATGGCACGGGGCCCTTACCTGTGTCCGACAGGTCCCTGAGAGATGAGCTGAGCGCTGTGCGTTTGAGACCCTCACCCACGGAGCAGTTGTCATCAAAACTCGTCCTTCCCAAGGTGCCGTTCACAACATCGCTCTTCACACCTACACCTCCTCCAACCACACTTCCTGCTAGCAAGCTGGGCCGCATCACACCTTTCTGCTTCTCCAACTCCGCTGTATTTTCACACAAGAGGACACGGGGGAATTTCAAGTGACGGGGAGACGTAACAGAACAGAACAAGCTGGAAAGCAACCCTTGAGAAGGTTTCCTTTTCTAACGCCAAGGGCCGTAACTGTATGTGGTCATAAATATAATTCCTGTTCATGAACTGCAGAGGGCACACTTACATTCAACTCTGTATTTCTCCATCTCTTGCACTTCAGCAATACTCTCCCTGAGGTCGCTAACAAAGCGGGTGCGGTCTTGCTGACTGGGCGCCATAAAGACGATAAGAACCTTCCTCTCTCCGCCCAGGCTGGCTGAGGTCAGGCGAATGCCATGAGGGTAGTCTAGGCAGAGAACAAGGAGAAATAAATATTCTGTAGCATCAAATAAGGTCATGAAGAACAACTGAGAGATGCAATGACAATAAAAACAACTTTCTTACATGAGTTCTGGAACATGTGGACCTGCATGTCAACCAAAGGGAACGATTGTCTGAAACTATAAGTCACAGAGGTTTTCTTCTTCTGGAAGATTTTGGTGACCTAGTGCACAGCGTGAAACGAAGGTTTTTACAGGGACTCCACTGACTGCATTTGAACCAAAGCCCATGGGTCAGCCTTACCACCAGCAGGTCATTGAAGAGAAAGACCTCTCGTTGGTGTACTCCGGTCCGCTGAGGTCTGTTGGGGTCGGGAACCTCGTAGAGCTGGCAGCAACACACCAGCCTTCGATGGGGAAGAGACAGCACCTAGAAGGTCAAAGGTCAAACACAGAGATACACCATAAATATACAGTTTTTTGTTTAAATAACACATTAAAGTTCACTATGAACCTTACAGGCTTCTTGCCTACAATGACCCTCTCCACTGCCTGCACTTGAGAGACGTGGTCATCATTGGTGCGCAACTCCCATTTCTGTATTCGCTGGTAGATCCCAACCAACAGGTCTCTGGGTATCTCCTGACCATTGTCTACACCTTGGATGGAACCAAGGACATTTGAAGTTGAAGTAAAAGTAACGGCAGAGTAAATATTTCCTAAAAAGGGACGTTTGTGTCCAACAGCACCTCTCAAGTTCTTGATGAAATCATCCAGCTTCATCTTCCTCTCGGCTTTGATGTTGGGACTGTACATATCTGTGTTGAGGAGGATTATGGCAAAGGCCAAGATGAAGATGGTGTCCGGGTTCTGGAACTGCCGAACCAGGGTGGGATTACACACACAATACCTTTGACTAAAGAGACAACCAGCATATTAATAGGTTTAATCCGGACTCACAGATTTTCAGATTTTCATCTACAAACCTGAACGCCTCGATGAGCCGCTCCACTTTCTGGGCCTCTCCCTGAACTTTGATTTGGGCCTGAAATTTCCTCAGAGCGTCGTCAAGGTCCATGCCTGAGAAGTCCATCTCATCCACAACACAACTGGAAAACACACAAGTCACAGCTGAACACATTTGGAAAATAAACCACTAACTCAGAAGCATGGTTACAGTACGTCTGCTTATGGAGCAAAATGATTAATCTAGCTTCTAATCAGACTCAGGAACAAAAAGTATGCAATGAATTTATGTCATTTCAGTTTCCGGTTCATTTACTCACTCTAAAACATCTTTGTTGAATTGTTTCTGTCGGTTTCCCAGAAACTCTCCAATCATCTGCCTGCTGAGGCCTTTTCTCTCCAGGAGGAAGCGAGCAATCCCGACAGGAGTGTCTGATACAAACCCTCTTTCTATCAGGTACTGGATGCCTTTCTCTGGTTTTCTGCAGTTTACATAAAAAAATAACGTGAGCTTCATCATTGGGCCTGTATAAACATCTGAGACGTTCATGCTTGGGTTTGTAGTACTCAAGGACATTGGTTAGTCTTTCAACGTGCCGGGGACAATATCCAATGGTTTGTGGATGTCGGGGACATTAATTATTTATAGATAAGTAGGGATGTCCTGATACAACTTTTTCACTTCTGATATGATACCGATATTGCAGCCTTCAGCATTGACCGATACTGATATCAATCCGATACGATATCAGCACAAATCATACAGACTTTTATCTATTTCGTAGTGTGGAATGTATGAAAGACTTGATCACGTGATATTACTCAGTCGGAGAACAAGCACCATTGAAAAAAAAAGACAATTTCTTTTGACCGTTGGTTGCAAAAATGTGAGCCTTAACTCGTTCGCTGCCAGCGTTTCACCGTTTTTACTGTTGTTTTAAGAGTGACAGAACGTTGCGCGCTAGGATGATGTCGACACCAAAACTACCAAAACAAGGAGGAGACTCACCTCTTACATCAGGAAGAATCCGCGCGTTTCGAGCGTTATCCGTTCTTTCATGATCCGTTGTTGAATTGTGATCGGCAGAAGCTTTTCCGGTTCGCGCCTCACTTTTTTTTACAGCAGCGGCCCAAAACGATCTCCTAACACATGGATGTTCTGCTTCCTGATCACATGATGTGTGACGTACGCGGATGAAGATCGGCTTTAGAGCGGAGATGTTTGTTCTCACGGTGCGGGGGCTCGTCCGACGCCCAAACAGTAAAAACATGCGAATGACAACTTTAGTCGTCATTGGCGGTGAATGAGAACGGATTGCTTATATCGGAGATTTTTGATGCGGTCCAAAATAATCCGATACAGTGCGTTTGGGCTGACATTGAATTACCTCCGATATCGAAATCGGAACGGGACATTCCTATAAATAAGTAGTCATCCGTTTGCTTACAGACAGGTGTTGACATTTATATAATATTTTCAAACAATTCAAGTAGTCAATGTTGCTTTTAAGCTGACATTATTTTGAGCACGTCTGCAGACAGACTGCCAGTGTTGGGCAAGTTACTTCAAAACTGTAATGCATTATTTATTACTTGTTACCCTCATTTTAAAGTAATTCATTACATTACAATATTACTGATTTTAAAATGTAAGGCATTACACTACTTTAGCATTACTTGAAGTTACTTTCACCAATACAACTTCAGCATGAATCTGGTCATGTGACGCTCAGTGAGCTCATGACATATATGTGGAAGGTGATGTGGTGTCTGAGCTAGGGTTGCTGTTAAAAACAGTCAGATATAATAACAGTGCTTTAAAATGATTGTTTATTAAATAAAAGCAACAACAATCTGTACTCTCAGCACGCTGCCATCTTATATTAACTGAGCAGGGAGTGAGGTGGTGGGGGCTCCAAGCCTATATTTGCCTTGGTCCCCAAATGCCTTGATACGGCCCTGGATGTGGGACTGACTTCTGGGGAGATCTGATTCTATCACATGTATAAATATTAAATGTTTATATATTATTGCTTTTCACTGGTAAACATGTGTATTGGGGATAAATCTACCTACTTTTTTCTTTTTTTCTTGATTTTATGTGAATAATTTCCGGCCCTTTCTCTCTCTATTCTTCCTGCATGCTGCATGTTTTCTCCGTCTTCCAGAAAAACTGTTTCCTAGACTTCCTACTTTCTAACGATCAGCCAAAGGGATCTTCACATGCGCGGCGCTCCAGCAGTAATGAGTTGAAATCACCGGGGCACAGATTATTAACTCAGCTGAGGCAAAGCACGTCAGGAAAGCACAAAATACCAGAGAATATGCGCCGATATGAACGATCGCAGGTGAATTATTTGGTTTTAGTGGAGCGATTTTGTGAATGTTACAGCGGCCGCGTGCAGGACGCAGCTGAGCCGTTACCGCGGCGTCCTCTCTGCCCGCAAAGCTGAGTCCATAAATGACGTCATATATGCAGATACTGGATCTTTCTTCGGGTTTCCCGCAATTTGAATTTTTAAGGAACACATCTTGATTCTGGGTTTAAAAATGCATTGTAATTACCGCGTTACTGACAATTGTACAGAGTAAATATTACCATTTTCTTTCCCTGTAATGCCTTACATTACCACATTACAGCAAAAAGCAATGCATTACAGTAATTAATTACTTTTGTACTGCGTTACTCCCAACACTGCAGACTGCCAGCTTGTTAATCCAACATTAATCCATTCAAGATCCTGCTAATCAGGGCCCCTTTTCAGCAGAAAAACCATCTGAAACGTGTCCATCCCCCCCTTTACAAACGGAGCGCTGACCTCTCTGAGCAAAGGAATGATTTGTGAGCTGCGGGCCACTTTTCTCTTGCTAACCATTGTTGCTGAAATCTGTTCACAGCGAACAGTTTAGCCAACGGACTGGTGTTGCGATTCGGTACACAGTGATGACACCGGATTGAACAGATTTCCCAGCATGCAACCCTCTTTCTAGTTTTCTGTTCACAGTAGAATGATTGTGTGTTAAATAAAAACTGGCAGCAGTTTTAAAGTTGGCAGTGAGCCAAAGAAACCGTGACTGTGTGAGAAGAGTTGTGAGTAGTTGTGAATAGTGAATTTGTGCTGGGAGCAAAACTAGATCTGGCAAGAAAATCGGCTTCAGGTTTCTAAAAGTGGTGGGGACATTACGTGTCAACTATAAATATTACTGGGGACATGTCCCCGGCAATGATAGGACTACAGCTCACTTGTTGAAGAGGTTGAGACCGATGCGGTACTGGCGTCTCTGCACCACATCGCTGTTGAAGGGTGGAGAGTCCCAGCTGTGGCGGCTCTCCCTCTGGTACGTCTGTTTCCCCAGAGGAGGCAGCGGTTCCTGCAGGCTGTCCTGAGATGAAGAGCCCGAGCTGCAGTTGACTGTCTCGTTGGAGTTGGTTGTGGAGTTGAGCGAGTCGTTGTCTCCGTCAGAGCAGCACGGCTGCTCCAGACCTCCTGGAGGCAGAGCGGTGGAGGAGGAGGAGGACAGGGGGGTAGTGGGAGGCTGCTGTGGGGAGGAGGAGGATGAAGGCGTGTCAGGGTACTGGTGGTGGTGGATGGGGTGGTGGTGATGGTGGTGGTGGGCTGCCACCTGGTGCGGGATGTGTGTAGGTATGGGTCTTCCCGTTGGCCTGGTCTGACCCTGAGCAGCGGCTGTGGAGGGGGAGTGGGTGCCTGAGTTGGGGGAGTGTTTGAGGGTTCCCTGAGGCGAGCTTGAGCTTACTCCAGGTTCCTGCTCATAGACCAACTGCCTGCTCAGGGAACCCCGATCTGAACGATCACTCATGTCCACTGAGCTGTCACTAGGTGGCTCGATAGTGAGAAGGGGCAGGTGAGCTCCCCTCAGACGGTAGTCTCTGCACTCTGTGCATGGCGTGCTGCGCCGACTGTTACTGCTACCTCCTCCCTCTGTGTCCCTGCTGTCCTCGCGCCCTCCAACACCACCACCGGGCCCCCAGTACTCAGTATCTGTGCTGCTGGGGGCCCGGTCAAGGGACAGCGGAGAGGAGGGCATCCCATCATCCATGTAAAGGGTGACGTCACTGTAAGAGGTGGCTGTACTGTCACCGTGCATACTCAGCCCTCCTCCGACTCCCCGACCTCTTTCTCCCAAACCTCTTTGGGAGGAGGACGGGTTGCTGCTGCTGCTCCACATGCACTCCCCAAAGTCTTCGCTGATCCCTCCACCCTCCCTGCTGCCCTCCTGGGAGTCATCGCGACCGGCGCGGCAGGTGAGGGCATCGTCGATGGAGTCGGCGAGGGACTTGACCTGCAGACAGAGCATCAGACATGTATTTACGTATCTGAAGATCACATTCAGTGTGAGCGACAGGGTTTTAGGGGTTCTGCGATGGCATTTGGGAAGTGTAGCTTTTTAAACCAGCGTCAGTTGTACCTGTTTGGAGAAGGAGTCCTCCAGGTGGGTGTAGTCTGCTGGGCGGTCTGGATCAGGGGAATGAGGAGGACCTATAGCAACACTGTGGGTGAAGTTGGTTTGTGTCTGGGCCTGCTGCTGGGGCTGCCGCTCATCAAAAGAATACTGCAGCCTCATATTGGAAAGGATGATGCGACGCGTCATACGACTCTCTGAGGCCGAGCTCCGGAGACGCTCAAAGTTTTTATTCATGCGGTACTGTCTGAAGGCGGTCTGAATGGTCTTTGCTGCCCGACGACTTACAAAGGAGCCTCCGTACTTCCTCTCCAACATCTCCACCTAGCAAAGTTGAGGAAACACACACCCAGCAAATTGGCTTGTTAGTGCACGCCTCTTTACTCATCACCAGGTTTGCTTTACCTCTAAACAGCAAAGAGGACAACAAACCGCTACTCTAATCCTGTGACGTCCTTCTGTTACCTTTTTATCCTGCAGGTCTGTGGAGAGTTCATAGCTGTCAGACAGGCCCTTGCACCTCTTGTTCTCCTCCTCTTCTTGCTTCCGAAGGGCTAAGCTCGCTGGTTGGTGGCGCGTTCGCAGCACCCAGGCCAGGCTGGCCGGGCTGGAGACCACCACGCTCGACGGGCCCCTGGAGGTGGAGGGGGCCGCGCTGCTGCTGTCACTGAAACGCTCTGAGCCGTGAAGGTAAGGCGTCTGACTGAATGAGCCGTCTTTGTGGGCGCCTGGCTCTGGACACTGGGCTTCCCCTTCCACACTGCAGGAAAAAGAAGCAGAAATAACTAATGAGTCACGTAAAGCTCGACTAAGTTTTATACTAAACGTCCTGACACGCACCACAGAGAATGAATGGACGCATTTAGAAAACGATGCAAAACAGTAATTCAGAATAACTGAAATTGGACTTACTTGTAAAATTTAGAGCGTACGACTAACCACTTCTTACTGGATCTCATGTTGAGCTCCTATCGGTGGGTTTATCTTGTTGTAACTCGCAACATTCCTTCTCTACGTGGTTGAAAACCCCAGAGACACAAGAGTGCCTGCCATGCATCTACGTTGTTTGAAGAGTCCAGGGATAGTTAATGTGTTAACTTGGTTGTCACGCTGTCCTCGTCAGTCAAGCGGCGCAGCAGAAAAGCGTGAAACGTCAGCTCCTACATAAACAGACTGCTCCACCAGCAACAATAGGAACAACCAGGTTAAGCCACGTATCCATTAAAACGTCCTCCAAGACTCTCCCCAAACCACAAACCAGACACAATCGTGAGCTGCCAGAGACCAAACGTAGCTACAAAGGAAACATCACTAAACTCATCAGGAACCAAAAGTTCCTACTGCATCCTGCCACGACTTTCCAACCAGAAAATCCACCCAGCTCAGTCACTGAGTGTGTGTGTGTGTGTGTGTGTGTGTGTGTGTGTGTGTGTTTGTGTGTGTGTGTGTGTGTGTGTGTGTGTGTGTGTGTGTGTGTGTGTGTGTGTGTGTGTTTGGGGAAACGGTCACGTGTTCCTGCCCACACTTACATTTCCTCCCTGCTTTAGGCCACGCCCCTTTCTGTCAGCTGTGTCCTGTCCCACAAAAAGGCCGAGCAGGAATGTGCATTACGCTCAACACACAAAGGAGGCTAATCATAACAGGAACACGTTTATAAAACAATCCCCTCTGTAAGCCGAACGTTTCTGAGTCTGATCCACAGTCCTGCCTCCTCCCTGAGCTGTAAGGACTTCCTGTGCTGGAGTTCAGTTAGTAAAAGCAAGAGAAGAAGGAAAGGGTTTGCATTCAACAAGGAAATCGTTTAATTTGTCTAAAACAGAGGCGATACTGATAAAGTACCCAGCAATCACTTCTTCTACACAAAGACTTGAAATCTTTGGAGCGAGCTGAGGGGGATTTGTGGTGCAGCGCTGCGGCGGCCTTTGGCGGGACATCCTGCGCCTTTAAGCAACTCATGACTTAGCTAAATTCTTGTTGAGTCGAGCTACAACCCCTCAAGACAGTGCCGTCACGTTACACGACGCAAGGATCGTTGAGAGAGCTTGCAATGAATGCTTCAGATCCAACCTGGGGTCACTTTTTACTCCAGCTTACATTTATGACGAATGCGTTGCATCGACTGTGAAACGCTGCTTTCTGGAGCCTCAAACCTTCTGCTGCAGCTTTTAGATGAAACCCTTGAAAAATGTCTCATATGTACATTATTTTTGTATCTGTTAGAGCAGGGGTGTCAAACTCATTTTAGCTCAGGGGCCACATTGAGGGAAATCTGGTCCCAAGTGGGCCGGACCGGTAAATTAAAAAAAAAAAACTTCAGATTGTTTTCTATGTTTTAATACAATCAATATGAAACAAGGCTGGAGCCTGAGGACAGTGTAGTACAAGTACAACACCTGAAGTGTACTTGAAAATTTGAAAAAAATAAAATAAATCAATCAATAAAAAAAAACATTCCTTAGTGATTCAAAGAGCTTACAGATCACATGGCTACATCAGTTTCATGCAGCACTTAAAGTATATTTGACTCATTCTACTTAACATCTTTTAGCTTCACCAGCACATCAACATCAGGAGTCACATCCTGAGTGGCGGCCATCTTCAGGATGTGATTCAAGTTCTTGTGTGAGCCTTGAGCGCAGCTTTGTTTTATTTATACTCATTACAGAGAAAACTTGCTCACAAAGATACGTTTATTTTCACTCTACATTTTAAAGTATGAAAATAAAGTTTACACAACCATCTCACGGGCCGGACTTAACCCGCTTGCGGGCCGGATTCGGCCCGCGGGTCGCATCTTTGACACCCCTGTGATAGTGTTTTTCATTTAGAATGATTTCTATTCAGATTTCATTCTCTAGAACGAGTTTTGCTCCTTCAGTTCTTATTTTACGACGAATCTCAAGAGACTTTGTAGGAATGAAAATAAAAGTTTTTGTGAGATTCAATGTTTCAACGGATTTTACAAAAGCTCATCCGTTTTTATATTAATCTCCAATGCTCATTGCAGGGCTCTTTACTGATCATTGTTTTTGGGAGGTGCAAGCTGCTTTGGTTTGTAGTGGGAAGGAATGCCCTGTAAGTCATATTCAGGGGGAAAAAAAGCTCCGGTGCGCCTGTTTGAGGACAGATAATTCAGCTGGAGGAAAGAGTGGCAGAACACGGCAGGATTTGGAGTCTTGTTTCTTATTACTTATATCTCCTTGTGGTGGAGTTGCTAATGCTAACAGTTAGCTTCTACTAGCAGAGATGTTCTCTGGTGTTTTCCGGACGCTAAACCAACAGCCCTTCCCGTCGTGAGCCAAGATCTCAAAATGGACAAATCTGTCCCTCATTCTTCTCCACCTCTAAACCAATGTTTCCAAGAAGACAAAGTTTGCCACGTATCTTCGTACTCCTTCAGTCACAGGCGTACAGGAGGATCTTTGTTGACATCTTTTTTCATCTTTGTGCGCATGCGCAAGTGGCTGGGTGGCAAAAACAAGCTGCTATCAATACGCGGCGTAAACTTTTAAGAGAGTTTACGAACAAAATCCCTGATATATAAAAACTTCAACGTCTGAACACAAGAGGTGGTTCAGAGAGAAGTAGAAAATCTGTACTGAAGAGAAAATGAACCCTTTGATGCATGAATTATGAAATCTTCAACCATAATTTTTTTTAACAATTTTTTTCATTCATCTTTAGGTGTGAACGAAACAAATTTCATATTTACATATTTTTTGTAAAATGTAATTTACAAATAATTGATTACATGTCCACCTCAGGGGACAGCGTGCAATCTGAACATGAAATATGTTGGCTTGACTTACTGAAGTACAAATGGAGGAGGTTCAAATGCAATAAAGTCTTCAACAGCTGTGCTTAATAGCAAAAATAAATAAATAACAATTTTAAGTACCAGTCCACTGTAGTGACCGTTATGCATCAAAGGTTTAAAGGTATTAAAAGCCAGAGTGAGCTCTGGGATGACAGGAAACATCGGTCCGATTCGCCGGTGTTTTTCCACAAATCTGCCGGGAGACATTTATTCCTATTTAAAAGATAGCCCTGGACCCTTCACTTATGACAAATGAACGACTTTCAAATGTCCAGAGGCCTATGATTATTTTTTAAGGAAATTTGAGCCGATCTCTTCTGACAACAGAACGCCGTGGTCATGCTAATTGCCTCTTTCCACTCAACTGAGAACTGAATCACAGTCTGGTGAAGCCGACAGGACCACAGAAACCACCTGGGCCCTCATACAAACAGATCTGTGTGGGTTTCACGAGCAGGAACTCATGTGTGGTGTTTACCAATCTGTACTTGTGGAAGTGTTGCTAAATATAAGAGCAGCTCTGACCATGAGTAGGAACAGCATCTGGTGGTAGAACGGGGGAGCTGCGGTACTGAAGGTCTCAGTCATCTGCACATGTTCCTCATCCATGAATTATTGTATACAATAAATAATTATGTCGGTGGAAAAACGGCTTATTTGCATAATTGTTGCTGAAACCAGCATGTGACCGACAGGAATCTGACATTATAGAATGGCTATTCCCCCCATGAGTGGTGAGCCTATGGGAAGGATGACCCACGTCTCCTCTTCAGGCTGTG
>NC_091755.1:42033071-42060571 GCF_043380555.1 Nothobranchius furzeri | reverse complement strand
AAATTCTTTCACAACCAAATGTATTTTCTCCGCAGGAGCGTCCCCCGACCCGCCGCCGGTCTGCTGTGGTCCTCACAGCGGTCACATCTTTGCTCGCGTGGCTTTATCATTCCCAAAGTTCAAAGTTCAGATCAACATTTGTTTTTTTTTTTTTGTTACCAAAGTTTGACTCTCGAACTTTCAATGTTGTTTTTTTTTAATCACTGAAGGCCTGTTTTGTGTCTGAGTTTGAACTTTTCTGTCGATATTAAATTTCACTGTAAGAATGACTACCTTTTATATTTCCTGGACTGATTGTTCTTTGTTTCGCTCCTTTTGACTTTAGTTGATTCTGCAGAATAACACAAACAAGAACAAGTAAAGTGACGTCCACTTCTAACCTCCTTAAAATACGATTAACCTTGTTCAAAGCCAGACCGGGGCAGTGGGAGATGGGATATTTGTAGGTGTGTTGTATGAAACACAGATGTGGCCACATCCCAGCCTCATCATTAATGCAGCAAACGCTGCACTGCAGGTACGGGGGCCAGGGAGGGACAGGAAGTCTCTGGAGGCTCAGCCAACACTTCCTCTACCTCCAACCGTTCGGAGCTGAAACAGACGGCTGGATTCTAATAAGGTAGAGAGTGATCACAGCTAGGTTTAATGATGAGAGGAAGTGGGCGGAGACTGAAAAGTGAATGGGTGTGTGTGTTCTGGAAAACACAACTTCTCCTGATCCTCCATCGTTTGATACTGATGGTGTGTGTGTGTGTGTGTGTGTGTGTGTGTGTGTGTGTGTGTGTGTGTGTGAGGCTGGTGGATTAGCCTCTCTGCCACAGGGAAGCCATCACCTGCATCAACAACCTCAGCATATACGTTCTAATCCTTTTATCTCCAACTCGTCACAATTCTTCCAAAGCTCACCAGCCAATGAGAGGACTGTGAATAATAACAGCAATTCTCAGAACGGCCTCCAGCAACATCCCAGCTAATTACTGACGACGTGATAATATTTCCCATTAATTTCAAGTTTTAAGCAGACCAGAAACCTGCAGAAGCTCAGTAGCCAGAACATCTCCACTTATTCTTCCAAAAAGAGCAAACAATCGAATCATTCACGAGCATTCTTCCCCCGCCAACACGCTCCGGCCGCTCACATGTCCCCGGCACCCTTACGCATTTGAAATCAGAAGAAGGAAAGATTCAAGTCCAACTTTGTTTAGAAACTAACTAATTTTTTTTATCATAGAAGTCCCGTCAGATAATCTCGGTTTCTGAAGCCAGAAAACAGATTTTCTAAAGGAATTCCTCTTTCACCGTCTATTTCCTCCGTTTAAGCCGTTTGTTGACAACTGCTGAACAGATTTTGGCTGCATTTGTCACCTATGGCTTGTTTGTGTAAAAAACCTGAAACTGATTCTTTTCAGGTACCTAAATGAGTTGGTCAGATTAACAGTAGTTAAAGCACTTTTATTCTTGACAACTTTCCTGATATGTGGTCCGTATTTGTGTCCTGATATTCTGAGTGACGCTTTTCACGTTATATAATTTAAAAAAACACTAAATCAACATCAAAAACGCTCATTTGTTACAAGCGTGTCCTCTTTCTTCCATTGGTGAGGTGATATATGATTTTTTACAGCATTCGAACATTTACACATCACTGCTGCAGACAGCAATTCTAATCTAATCTAATCTAATCTAATCTAATCCGAGTTTGGGGCCAAGCTAAACATAATTATCACAAGAGAGAAACGTAAAAAAGACCAGATCCCTTACCTCCCTGCCAGTGTCACAGAAAAGTCCCACACGCAGATTAATAACAACACACACCCTGTTCGCCTGCCTAATGCTTTCATTTTAGCGTGCTCACACACACACACACACACACACACACACACACACACACACACACACACACACACACACACACACACACACACACACACACACACACACACACGCTCTGGTTCACCCTGCAAAGCCGTGCTGGCTGCATTCTCAACAGTCCTTTGATAGCATTTCTGTCGCCCGTTTTCTCCCCTCCCACTTTTAAGTTTCCGTATTTTATTGTTTATTCATCTAGGGACGAAAACGCATTTGCAGATGAGCCCTCTCACGCTCAAAATAAGTTCTGATAAAAGGACGAACGACCAAGTCCTTCAGGGGTACTTCGGAGTTAAAAAATGCTCGTGAATGTGGAGTAACCAGGTAGGTTTTAACGTTGCACATCGGCAACGCCTGCCTCCAGAGGGTTCACGCTAAACTCCAGGGCCACAAATGCATCAGCTGAGCCTTTGGTTTCTATAAAGACTCAAATGCAGCCATGGAGCAGAATTAAGACCGAACATCAAAACATTAAAAACAGCAACAGCATGGCACACGGAAGAAAACGACGTCAGTCACACAGGACCACAAAGCCGGTCTTTCCTGTGAAACGGCTTCAGATCTCTGACACGCCGACTAGCTCTTTCATTCCATGTCTCTGAAGAACAACAGGCCTGCCAGAGGAATGCTTTCATTCATAGTTAAAGGGACGAGTGGAGAAGGAAAAGAAAGATGCTTCTAATGGTGGTACCCATCAGTGAACCAGTAAAAACAGTAAGAAGCACCCAGCCTGGATGCTGGAGCTGCAGAGACTTACACCAAAGATCAGGAAACAACAAAACTGATTTTTCTGGAGAAATACATACATATTTATTTAGTTATTAGATAATAATATGTAGCCTATACCAGTGGTTCCCAACCTTTTTCCTAAGGGACCCCGTTTTTTTACCAGTAAAATTTTGGACGACCCCCTCCCATTCTCTCTTCCAGTACAAACATTATTAAGAAATGATAAAATTGTTCAAGCACATTTTAATATGCTTTGATTCAATAGATAACAGTAATAGTCGGCTCCAGTACAGAACAAAGTCATTAAACCAAACAGAGCATAATGTGCTTGACAGTTTGTATTACTTCTCTGAACACAAACACTGATAAATCAATCATTCCTTTCAATAAACGTTTGACACATAAAAATACACTGAGCAAAATGTACTTAAATGTGTATATTACTGTTTATACTAGATTATTTACTGTAAAGGCTGTGATTAATCAACCAGTCCTATCTTTAATGAACTTTTGACACTTGAAAATAAAACAGTGAGCTGAGCAAAATGTTCTTAAAAGTGTGTTACTCTTTCTGTACTAATTATTTCCTGTCTTAATATCAGTAAACTTTTCACTCATGAAAAAAAATGTGAGCAAAATGTAGGCTATAAACAAGTAATAAATGAAGTTTTAACCCCTTAAAGTGGAGAGGTCCTGGCGACCCACTGAGAGGCTTTGGCGCCCCCTTGTGGGGGTCGGGACCCCAGGTTAGGAACCACTGGCCTATACCATCACACCTAAGCTATTCAGCTAGGTGAAATTTGGCCTCATTTGTCAGATACCACCTATAAAAACCTGCACACACCCTCAGTAAAGCAGCAATCATTCATCATAAATGCATAAATATGTAGTAGGGCTGGACGATGTGGCCTCAAATATAATCAGAAGCATGTGCAATAACGATATTTATTGAGATATATTTTTTCCTCTCTTCATGTATGTCAAAATGACATGCTTTTAAAAATCCTCGTCTGGCAAATATATTGCAGCAGAATAAAGACGTCCAAAAAGTGTAGCATGCTCCTCCTCCGCCCTCCCCATGCTTGCTGTCACTGCCATTCTGTTGTCCCAATGTTGGCGCGGGTGCACATCTGAGTGACGTCACGTGTTACCGCAATATCGAGATAGAGCCAAAAACTCTACCCACCTATATATCGTTTGTATCGCTCACCCCCAACATGTAGCATATGAATGTACCTTGTCTCACGAACCTGTTTTCACCCATTGTTGACCAAAGTTGTTGAAATCTTTGACTAATTCTTCCCATCTATGGTGTTCGGCTTGTTTTCCCCTTTTGGATCCCACTCGCACTTCCCAGCGCGATTCAGCTCTGGACCGTTCGATCATCTGCTCATATATGTATAAACTATGTGCACAGACTTAAAGAAGGTGCCAGGACAACACACTGTGGGGTGTGTAAAAATAAATGTGTGTATGAGGCATAAAGTGGGAAAGTCCTAAAAATGTGCAGACGGTGCTGCAGTCACTAGGACTTCTTCATAAACCTCTGAATAATGTTCCCATGTGCAACTGTCACAAATCCAATCTGGGCAAATCTGATGAGCTGAAAACCAGCGTGTGCTGTTATCAAGGCCGGATTAGCCAGATGGGCAACTGGGCAATTGCCCAGGGGTCCACGACCTCTAAAGGGCCCAGGCCCAGGGCAGCAAGGGCACGAGCAAAATACTGTATCTGTAATCTCTTGCTTTATATTAAACTAGGGCGACCATACGTCCACTTTTCACTCTCTGTCCGGGCATCCGGGCGGTTCTTGTATTGATGAAAATGTCCGGTTTTTCATCCAGGAGCAGGGATCGAACTATGGGGGAGCTGGATATCCTACACATCCACGGGAGCCGGAAAAAAGTTTCTAGCTATATTACATCATTTATGGCCTCTTCTGAGCAGAGAGCACAGAGAAGCGGCAGAGCGCTGATCGTTGTTGCGCTCCAGGCTGCTGCGTCCAGCGCACGGTCCATTCCCAAAGTGGCGCAACCCAAAAACTAACGATCGTTCATGTCCGCACATGTTCTCTATTTCCTGTCTTATTTGTGCCTGAAGCGCTCTGCTACTGCGGAGCTCATCACCTGTGCTGCGGTGATTTCACCTCACTGACGCAGCATCGAAACGCGCTCTCCGCTTTGCGGTCAGGAGATCCCTTTGATCTGCTCAGAAGTAACTGATGAGGTGAAAAAGTAAGAATCCAGGCAGCAGTTTTTTCTGGAGAGTTTAGAGGAGATGCAGGAAGATGAGAGACAGACAGGACAGGAAATATTTCAATAAAAACAAAAAAAAACTAAACTAAGTGTTGAAAAGTAAAATGTAGGTAGATTTATCTCCACTACACGTTTTTACCTGTATAAAACAATAAGTTATACACATGTAATATTTATACTTCTGATACAATTCAGATCACCTTCAAGACTCAGTCACACACCCAGGGCCGTTTCAAGACATTCTGGGGGCCAAGGCAAAATGACCCCCCCCCCCCCCCCCATAACTGGGCTCCCCAGAAGCCTCTGTGTAATTCATACCCTCTCCAGTAGTGTTAGTTATATGGTGTTTATAAAAGCCCCTCAGACATGACTGACATGTTCTAATCAGATGAAAAACTAAATTATCAGACACGCTGTCTCATCTGCTGCTTTTCTAAACTTGTAAAAAGTAACAAATCAGTTGAAAGCCACTATTTGTGGATTCTCTGAAAGTTTCCATGGAGTGTGTGACAACTTATTTTATCATTGATCCTATCGTCTAATCTCACAGCTGAAACAAGCATCCTTAATAATCTGTGCACAGGAAGCTTACCGATGCTGTAGTAAAACAAAAGGTATAATAATTTATTATTAATAAAACCTTGTTGCAGCACTAAAGCAGAAAAATGAGATTTGGCAGTAAATATGATAAATGTTTAAATATGAATTGTTTTAGAGCCCTTTTATTGGCAGAATCTGATATTAATTTAGTTCTTACAAAAAATGGGTCCCAACATGGTTTGTGTGGCGTTGCCATAGTGTGACGTCATAGGCACAGATCCCCTGTCCTCTTGTTTGGAAATGGAAATATGGTCACCCTACATTAAACTAACTGTCCACCCGGGCTTTTGCGCTGCACAGAGACGCTTCGCTGCCTACGACTGAACGTCAGTTGAGAGTCAGTCTGTCAGGATCTGGGGTGAGTCTGCACATTCGTTTTGATCAACCTCAAGTCGTTGCAGGTGGGCGGCTCCGGAGAGCGGCCAGCTGCGGTGATTTTCCTCATCGCCTACCAGCGTTTATAAGGAGCTGGAGATCACTTCACCTCGCCGGAAGATTGCTCATTTTGGGTAGCTCTTGCCACTATAGTAAAACTGCAGCTTTAGTCCTTGTCTTGCTATCTATACGTCGTTGTTGTTGTTTTTTATGATCTCTGCCTTGCCCTCACCAGGAACTCTCACCACATACCTATTCTACAATAACCTGGATTTCATCTGCGAGCCTGATCTCCCTCCTCACCCGAACCGACCCGCTCACCTCCCTTGGATTTTGGATAATCACTGACGTTGCTCACCCCAGTCCTGGCTACCCTCCCAAGCTTTGGATTTCAGCCCCACAGTAAGATCCACTAATAACCGAGTCCTCCTAATTCTGTTCCTCTCTGGCCAAACCCTGACAGTGTTTGTCTCAACAGACCCAGCCCCGGAGCTGTGCTCGACATCACCGCCGCGTCTGGCGGTGCACCTTTAGTTTTCCTTCAAAATAAAACATTTATTCTTTTCCTACCTACGTCTCCTAGTGTGAATTCTGCATGTCTTGGGTCAGGAAACTTCCCTCAGTCATGACAATCTTCCGGCCAAACTCCTGACTCCGCAGAATCTCCTCCCCCAACCTTCTCCGACATGCTGGCTCTCCATGACCGGACCATACAAGCCCTTGTGGAGCAGACTTCAGCCTCCAACCAGCACCTCCTGCGAATGGATGCCCTCCTCCAGAATCTACACAGCCGCCTCCCACTAGCCCCAGAACCAGCAGTCCCGGATCCTGTACTTCCACCCGGAGCCGTTTCACAGGAACTCCTGGCTCTTCAGCATTTCCAGCTTGCCTCCTCACCGCCTGCCGTCACTTTTGAGGGTGAGTCCTCTGAATGCCAGAGTTTTTTTGCTTCAGTGTAGATTAGCGTTTGGACGCTCACCGGACTCTTTTGGTTCAGACACTGCTCGAATTTCGTATGTGATTGGGTTGCTCCGCGGACGAGCTCTCAGGTGGGCTGAAGCTAGGAGCTACGAGGAAGCTTTTTTAACCGGCCCTTTTTCTGAGTTTGTGAAGGATTTTAAATTGACTTTCGGATGTGAGGAATCACCGGGTGACGTGGCACGCAAATTGCTGCACTTGGTTCAAGGACGGAGAACGGTAGCGGATTTCGCCATTGACTTTCGGACCATCGCGGTTTCCACGAACTGGAATGAAGAGGCGCTAAAGGGGGTCTTCACCAAGGCCTTATCTGAGAAAATTAAGGACCAACTAGCGCTTTGTACTGAGCCCACCACACTTAAAGAGTTGATCAATTTGGCGATCCGCATCAACAAAAGGCACCGGGAGAGACAAACAGGTACACATTCTCCACACTCTAACCTTTCCCCTCAGCACCCGTCGCAGCCTAAGAACCAAGGCCCGATGGAGGAACCCATGGAACTAGGTCGGGCACATCTGGACCCAGAGGAGAAGCAGCTACGCCGCAGGTCAGGTCTCTGTTTATATTGTGGTCTTGCAGGTCATTATGTGTCCAAGTGTCCTTCGTTAAAAGACAAGGCGCGTCATTTAGAAACGAGAGTAGTGATGGGCAGTGGAACCAGTGGAACCTCTCGTAGCATCATTCCCTGTACCTTAGTTTCCAGATTTCACACACTCGACTGTCATGCTTTGTTAGATTCTGGCTGTGAGCAGTCCCTTATGGATACTGAGCTGGTTAAACAGCTGGGGCTTTCCACCGTCCCCTTGTCTACTCCTCTAGCTGTCTCTTCGCTAGATGGAAATTCACTCACCACTATAACACATCGCACCACCCCCCTCACTCTCAGAATATCCGGTAATCACACTGAGGAACTCTCATTGTTTTTCCATCCCAAAACACCCCTATAGTCTTAAGGTTGGTTTATGCTTGACGCGTCCGCGAGGTCTGCACGGCTCCGCACGGAAAAGTTGCGTCATTTTGCGTCATTTTAACAACCACGCCCCTCCACCGCGTCTCCGCGCGGCCCAAGATTTCCGCAACGCGCACCTCGGAAAATTTCTAACCACGCGGACGGACGGACGCGAAAAAACATGGCGGACCGGCAAGAACTAGTATGGCAGAGGTTCGTAAATACAGACATGTGTATGATTCAGCTCTCAGAGATCACCGTGATCAACATGTAGTTAATAATTCTTGGAGAGAAATAGCTCGCACTGTCGGAAAAGACGAGGACGCTGTTAAAAATGCTGGAATGCCATGTTGTAAACAGTCATTTCTACTTCTACTATGGTGTAGTGTTGAATGCATGCCGTAGAGCTCCATGCTGCCCCCTACAGTTTGGGAGAATATTGGCTCACCGCAGAGACGAGCCGCACGAACCATAAACGCTGCGAGTTGTGAAGCGCGTTCCATCCGCGAGCCGCATCACCGCGCGGAAAGTGAATGTGTCAACCATAAACCAAGCTTTAGGGCATTCCTGGCTCTCTGTTCACAACCCCCACATCAACTGGCAGTCTAACCGCATAAAGACCTGGAGCCCCCATTGTTCCGCATCATGCCTCAGTTCTGCACTTCCTTTACCCAGTAGAGACCGCTCCCCTCCTTCTGAGCCCCCAGACCTCTCTGGAGTCCCCGAGTGTTATCATGACCTTAAGAGTGTTTTCAGTAAAGACCATGCAGCCTCTCTTCCGCCTCACCGGCCGTTTGACTGCAGCATAGGTTTACTCCCAGGAGCTCCTCTCCCGACTAGTCGCCTTTACAGTCTCTCCAAGCCTGAGAGGGAGAGCATGCAGAAATACATTACTGAGAGTTTGGCTGCTGGATTGATTCGACCCTCGACCTCTCCCTTGGGTGCGGTGTTCTTCTTTATCCCCAAAAAGGATGGCACCCTGTGACCCTGTATTGACTACCGCGGACTCAATAACATCTCTGTCAAGAATAAATATGCTCTGCCTCTCCTCTCATCCACTTCTGAACCCGTACAAGGTGCTACAATCTTCACCAAGCTGGATCTAAGGAACTCTTACCACCTGGTCAGGATTAAAGAGGGAGACGAGTTGAAGACCGCCTTTAAGACCCCCCTTGGCCATTACGAGTTTTTAGTAATGCCGTTTGGTCTAACTAATGCTCCTGCTGTGTTCCAGACTCTCACCAATTCAGTGCTGGGGGATTTCATTAACTGCTTTGTTTCTGTTTACCTAGATGACATCCTGATTTTTTTCTAAGGACTCTGTGGAACACGAGGAGCATGTGAGGGCAGTACTTCAGCACCTTCTCCAGAACAGGTTGTTTGTCAAAGCAGAGAAGTGCAAGTTTCATGTGCCTTCAGTCAAGTTTTTGGGTTTCATCATGGAGAGCGGGTGGCTAAAGGCGGATCCTGAGAAGACCCAGGCCATACTGGACTGGCCCATGCCCACCTCCAGAAAGCAATTGCATCGCTTTCTGGGCTTCGCGAACTTTTATCGTCGTTTTATCCGAGGCTACAGTCAGGTAGCGGCTCCTCTCACCAGCTTAACTTCTATCTCTAGACCCTTTGTTTGGACTCCCCAGGCCCAGACTGCTTTTGACCAGCTCAAACACCGGTTTACCCAGGCCCCTGTCCCGACCCGACCGGACGACACCCGGCAGTCTACCTTGGAGGTCGACGCCTCGGACGCCGGGGTGGGAGCTGTGCTGTCCCAGGTAAATCCACACGATAATGCTCTCCACCCCTGTGCTTTCTTTTCCCGGCACTTGTCCCCTGCAGAAAGAAACTACGATGTCGGAGACCGGGAACTCCTCGCTGTCAAACTCGCTTTGGAAGAGTGGAGGCATTGGCTGGAGGGGGCGGAGTTGCCGGTGGTGATCTGGACGGACCATAAGAATTTGGCCTATATCAAGGATGCCAAGAGACTCAACCCCCGACAGTATCGTTGGTCCCTGCTCTTTTCCCGTTTTAACTTTATTATGTCATACAGACCAGGTTCTAAAAGCATCAAACCCGACGCCCTCTCCCAGCAGTTCTCCTGACAATGATCTGGAGCCAGCCACCATCATCTCTTCCTCCTGCGTCGTGGGATCCCTGACCTGGGACATCCGAACCAAGGTTCTCCAAGCCCTTAAGACCGACCCAAGCCCAGGTAATACACCACGTGATCTGCTTTTTGTTCCCAGCCAAGTCCGAGGTCCCGTCATCCACTGGGCCCACACTGGACGTTTTTCTATGCAACCCGAGGTAGGACGTACTGTGGCCCTCATCCGGCGCATGTTCTGGTGTCCGTCCCTTTACAGAGACGTCACGGACTATATAGCTGCCTGCAATATCTGTGCCAGGGGTAAGAGCACCAACCAGTCACCTGCCGGACTTCTCAAACCTCTTCCCATCCCCTCTCGACCTTGGTCCCATATTACCCTGGACTGTCAGGATCTGGGGGTGAGTCTGCACATTCGTTTTGATCAACCTCAAGTCGTTGCAGGTGGGCGGCTCCGGAGAGCGGCCAGCTGCGGTGATTTTCCTCATCGCCTACCAGCGTTTATAAGGAGCTGGAGATCACTTCACCTCGCCGGAAGATTACTCATTTTGGGTAGCTCTTGCCACTATAGTTAAACTGCAGCTTTAGTCCTTGTCTTGCTATCTATACGTCGTTGTTGTTGTTTTTTATGATCTCTGCCTTGCACTCACCAGGAACTCTCACCACATACCTATTCTACAATAACCTGGATTTCATCTGCGAGCCTGATCTCCCTCCTCACCCGAACCGACCCGCTCTCCCACCGCTCACCTCCCTTGGATTTTGGATAATCACTGACGTTGCTCACCCCAGTCCTGGCTACCCTCCCAAGCTTTGGATTTCAGCCCCACAGTAAGATCCACTAATAACCGAGTCCTCCTAATTCTGTTCCTCTCTGGCCAAACCCTGACAGTGTTTGTCTCAACAGACCCAGCCCCGGAGCTGTGCTCGACATCACCGCCGCGTCTGGCAGTGCACCTTTAGTTTTCCTTCAAAATAAAACATTTATTCTTTTCCTACCTACGTCTCCTAGTGTGAATTCTGCATGTCTTGGGTCAGGAAACTTCCCTCAGTCATGACACAGTCTCATGCAGACTGACCAATGAAGAGAGGGCCTCAAGTTAAGACCCTCTCCTCATTGGTCAGTCCACACGAGGTGGGTCAAAGGTTACCCTGAGCAGGTTACGTGATGTCAGGCATTCTAGTATTGAGAATATTTACTGCATATTACAGTAAAATATTCTGTATGTGACCATATTATGGTGATCCTTGGGTTGTGATGATGGGGCCCTTTAATATTGTTGCCCAGGGTACAACAAAGTGTTAATCTGGCCCTGGCTGAAACTTTCCAACTGAGCACACTTTAAAGAGTTCCTTCAGTGAAAACTCATGTTTAATGATTATTTCTGATAATAATCAGTCACTCTGAGTGTTTCATGCAGGCTGAACATGAAAATAGTCTCCTACATTAGCTTCTGATGGAAAACAGACGGTGAAACTCTAGCATTAGAAAATCCTGACAAATCTACGTCCCACTGTCACTTAAAGAGCAAACTGCAGGTAACATTTTTTTCTAATTCATATAAAATGCTGTCCAGAAAATCCTGTTTGAAATGTTTATTGTGGATATTTAGTTTTAAAATACATAACAGCAGTTTTCTAGTAAAAAGTGGCCTTTCTCAGCAGAGCTTCTAAAAAGGCTCTTGTTTCTAAGTCTGAACCTCCGACGTAACCAAAGGGAGTCAGAAGCTCGGCTGCCTCAGCTCAGTGTGGAGAGTGGCTAGTTTTAGGGTAGAGAGGTCATGTGATCCAGTCAGTGTGTGTGTTTACTAGTGTTGGATTGTGTTCATGTTGATAACCTAGTGTGTGTGAAGGCTGTACCAACTCCAGCCTGTCTGGACATCGAGTTCACGGGTTTCCAGATCAGAGGAACAACGCCTCTGTCTCCGTGCCTGAGGGCGTTTCTGCAGCTGAAAAGACGGACTTCTGTAGTCCACATCGGTCGGAACCGGAACAGGGAGGTCCGCGCTGGGCTCCGGAGACCCGTGGTGGGGTTTAAAAAATTAAATGTGGGCTTCTGGAACTCAGATCACCGTCAGAACCAGGTCAGAACCGACCACCAGAAGAGGCGCGGGCCTCAGCGGGCCAGTAGAGCTGGTTTGCTGAACCAGATCAGAACCGCCGCGGGCCTCCAGCTGAAGATAATGCACAGCTTTTAAAATCACCAGCTGGACTGGCTCACTGGTGTCTGGGTCGGATCCAGCTCACAGAAGCCCGCATGAGCTCCAGAACCGGAAGCTCTCCCTCTCTCTAAGCGCTAAACTAGGTTAGGTGAACGGATAACGAGTATGAGACAGCTGACAGATGCTCATTAGTATTAATATTATATTAACTGACCGACACTACTTTAATTGTCTGGTACACAATAGTAATCTGTACTATATTGTGATGCTAGCACACGAGCTTAAGCTAGCATCGTTAACTCACCTGCTGCTCCCCCGCTGCGTCTCCTCAATCTCTGCTTTGGCCGATGGTTTCTCCCTCTGGTTTGTCTCTGCTCTCTGGGGCGAGCATCAAACTCATAACTTTATGGTTTTGGTCCATCAGAAGTAGAATTATTAACATTTAAAGGTTCCTGTGTGTCAGAGCCGCATTAGAATCCATATTTTTCTCTGGATTAAGCTAACAGGACTCCTTCAGCTGACGTCACGTGGTTTAGCAAAAACATAATAAAACATTTCTCACAAAAATGACTCTAAAAGCCTAAATAATTCATGTATGTGTAAAACAATGTATAAAAATGAGTTTCTACTACATTTCTCTAAACACTGGTTCATGGGAGTCTCTAACCTGCAACTTGCTCTTTAACATTCACGGACTCACCCATCTTGGCTCACAACAGGGTAGGCTGTTAATGGTTTAGCATCCAGGAAACAGCAGACAATGCCTCAGCTTGTAGAAGCTAACTGTTAGCATTAGCAACTCCACCACACAGCAGAACTCCTTCGGGTGTGTGTTATTTGTGGAGATAAAACATCAACGTTGCAGAGCAAACGGAGTCAGTGGTAGAGTCACAATGCTGGGAGATGTCCTGATATCAGGAAATAAGACTACAAATCCTCAAAAAGGCCAAATCATAATTATATTTGGCCATCGTAAACCTAAATAATTTTCACAAAGTCAGGAAAATCATTCAAGTTGGAACACCGAGTCAACTGAGTTTCATAAAAAAATGACCCAGCTCATAACAAACTGAAAATACTACAAATGTTTATTTTATAGTTCCTCTTTCTTATCTGCTGCCTCTGTTTTTGAGAAACCTTCTGCTGATCCTCTAGTCTCCTCCAGAAAGAGCAGCATAACTTTTGACTCTTCAGGAAGTTCTTGCTGCACTGAAAGGTACCGATTCAAGAAACTTCTCTGGAGGCATCTTACTGTACGTAAGGGCGTGCTGCAGAGCTCTGTATCAGATTCTCTTTTCTCTAATGTTTACCTTAATCATGTGAGAAATGGCAATTTCATGTTCATTAGACAGTTATTTATTGCGGTGGTTGGTTCTTAGTTTGGGTGACTGAATCTCTACAGAAAGCTTTTGAACGCCGCTGATTAAGACAAGGCTGTAAAGATGCTCTTCTCTAACTCTAAAGAGAACACAAGAGGGAAACGAAATAGAGGCGGTATAAAATATCTGGGTATTTACTTTCAAAATACACACTTTTTACCATGGCTAGCCAATAGAGCGGTTTGAAATATGATTAACATAACATACGAACAATAAGACATCAAATCTAAGCTGATCTTGAAGGTTTAGTTAGAACGGGACTTTTCTAAAGAACGTTTCGCCTCTCATCCAAGTAGCTTCTTTGGTTCTTGGGTTGGGAGACTTGTAAGACTTATAAGGTGTGGTCTGAAACAAACAGTGTGTTTACATGTGCATCAGAAAACCAAGCCATTCCTCTAAATTTACCAACGTCCGTTTTTTAAAATGTACAGTGGAGTAGTAGTTAGCGCTGTTGCCTAGCAGCAAGAAGGTCCTGGGTTCAAATCCTGGCCTGGGGTCTTAATACACAGAGTCAGCATGTTCTCCCTGTGCATGGGTTCTCTTCGGACACTCTGGCTTCCTCCCACAGTCCAAAAATATGACTGTTAGGTTGATTGATCTCTCTAACATTGTCCTCAGGTGTGTGTGTACTTGGCTGTTTGTCCTGTGTGTCTCTGTGTTGCCCTGCGATGGACTGGCAACGTGTCCAGGGTGTACCCCGCCTGTTTGCCTGGAGACTGCTGGAGATAGGCACCAGCCCCCCGCGACCCTGCATTAACAAGCGGGTATAGAAAATGGACGTCTGTTACCCCGGCTTTCCACAGGAGTCGTCAGCAGCACGTTACTGCAGCAGCACGTCATAGCTGCTGATAGGAACCGCTGTGGTCAACAGAACCTTTTCCACCGGAGCCGTCAGCAGCGCGAGTCGGCCGCGTCTCAGGAGCAGCATGTCGCGGCCTTTACGCGCCGGTTCTATTTTCTACGCGCGACGCCTCTGAAACGGGTCAAGTTCGACATTTTTGGGGAAGGAAAGACAGGAAATCGGACGCGGAAATGGAGAGAAGCTCTCGAGATTTTCAGAATAAAGAACGTCCTGCCTTCCGGTTGCTTTACTTTTAAAAAACTTTACTAACTGTGCGACCCCGTGAGAAGTTATCACCTAGCTAGCGGTCTCCTTTGTTTTTCAGGTCCGTATTGGCGATTATAAAACGGACAGAACATAAAACACAAACCATGTTGTAGTTTTCTCCTGCTTGTTGTTGTGTTTACTGACGAAGTCACTCGTGTGACTTCGTGCTCGGTCGGTGACAGCTGCTCCCCTGCTGCTTCGCGTCTCGTGGGAAGGGCCAAGCAGCAGCTTACGCGAGCAAGACGTGCTGCTGCAGTAACGTGCTGCTGACGGCTCCCGTGGAAACCCGGGGTCAGTCTTGCTGAAGCACCCAGATGATGCGATAGGATATTGACTTCTTCTGCATGTAAACAGTTTAGTCGAGCTGATACCGGTAACTTCCAGAGGTGATGAGACTGTGGAAGTGGTGCTCTGATAATATCATCACCACAAAGTAACACGTGTAACACCGTCAAACAGAACAGAACATACCACACGAGCTGTTTCAGCGTTGTTGTTGTCTATTCCTTCAGCCATCGTGCATATCCTGTTTTAACTTCATCTGCTTCACTCCCACCGGCATTAGCTTACGTCCTGCGTTGCTGTGAGATTAATGGAAGAACGGCGACATGAAAGGGCGCACGTCGCCATCTACTGCACCGGAGGGAACGAACTTCATTTGAGAGTTCGCTTTTCTGAAGTACATGTACACTAGGATAAAGGCTTAGATACACATGTAAATGTTGTGTGAGGGGGTGAGTACTCCCTCTTCTCCACAACATCTTTGTAAGATCTTCATTCCAGGAGAGGGCACTCACCAGCTGCGGAGCATTACCGATCAGCGGCAGCTGCAGATCCTCTAATCAACCGCAGCAGAGCTCTATTTAAGAGGAGAGGGAACCACTTCACATCGCTGGATGATTAACTACTCACGGTAGAATCTTGCCACTCAGTTCTAGGTTTTGCTTGGTCTCTGCTCAGACATTCGTGCTGTCGCAGTTTTGGATTTATCTGGTTTTTTGTGCTTGGATTCTGGTGTTTGGACTCAAGTTTGTTTCATCTTCAGGATACTTGGAATCGCTGAACCACTGATGGATGTTCCTACCTGGAAGTCACCATAACCCGCCTGGATTACACTCAAGGTTCGCCTCTCCTCCAGCTCCACTTGCCCTCTGCCGCCATCATCTGGCTCCCTCTCCTGGACACACCCCATCACACCGTCTGCCCTCCCTGCTGGCTTTTGGACTCTTGCCGACTACTTCGAACTTGGATATCTCCAGGGCACTTTTAGTTAGGTTTAATAAATCATTGTTTGAACTTTCTGCCTTTGTCCTGTGATGGTTCTTCATGTCGTGGGTTAAACGCCTTCCCAGGGACATGACAGTAAACACACTGAGTGATAGGAAAATGAGTCACTGACAAGGCCATGAGTCACTGGCCCCTCCCTCTATTCAGCTCCCTGTTTGTGTCGTTGGTGCTGATGATCCTCAACAACGCCCACCTGCTCACTGAAGAAGCTTCTAGGATGAGAAGTGAAACGTCCATATGTTTCAGACCCAGCCTTCAAGATTTTCATGCCCTGGGTGACTGAGAGTCTACACAAACGTAAATCAAATATCAGATGACATTTTCAGATGATGTCGCCAACACAACAAATACAGCTAACTGGCCAAATGAACAAGCTAAAGAAACACTCGGATTGGATCCGACAATAACGCTGTATGCTTCTGTAGGGAAAGGCATTTTACGCCCCACATAACAACGCATAGTGAAGAAGGCATTTCTATTATTACTCCTTGGTGGGTACAATCATGTCCTTGAGGCAGAGATGAGTGATGTAACATATGTGTGCAACGTGGCCGTAGCAACGCAGCGGTATAAACGCGAACACACAATTCACACTCAGGTGTTCTAAAAGAAAGAAGTGAAGGGTCTTCAAGAGGAAAAGAGATTTTATTCTTTCAAAGCTTCGTGTCAGGAAGACTTCGTGGAGAGGAGCACAGCAGAGAGAACGGTCCGTTTAACAAACAGCAGTTTACACTTTCTGGACTAGATTTTATTGCATAATAACCGGGGAGAGAAATAAATGCAGTGACTCAACCAGTGGGCCCAGGATAGCTATGGACAGGGCAGTAATGAGCCAATGACACTGATGTTTTCTGACAGCAATGAGCACAGGAAGAACAGAACAACAAGACTCCCTAAAGTAACACAAACCATGTAGCTCATGAGTGAATCAATGGCTGCACAAAATAAAACACAGTGAGCTGCATGCACCGATATTTCCCCCTGCAAGAATGCGGTCTTGTTTGGGCACAGGGACGTCTGTTTTCTGGCAGCGGAATCTGCGACAGCGTCTTTCCACAGGTAAGCCCGTGAGTCGTTGTGAGGTCAGTCGCGCCTCAGCTCAGCGAGAGGATGGGCTACTGCAGCCTGAGGCAGAGCAACAGAACTGATGGGCACCCTCATCCACCCCCTCCTCTCTTGGAAAGCAACACGGGACGAGTCACGGCACAGAAAGAGGCACGGGACATGAGGCAGAGAGAGAGAAAGAAGAAGAAGAGAAGCAGAAACATGGGAGAGAGAGAGAGAGTAGAGAAACAAAACAGCATGAGACCAAAGCAGAAGGCAAGCAGGTGGGATCAAGATGAGACCGGTTAGGGTGGATAAAACGGGGACATGAAATGCACTCTGGGTTTGAAGATGCTGCAGCTCTGAGGCCATTAGGTGGCAGTGTTGTAGCACCGTGTGCAGATGTGTTTAGTCTGGAGGATTAATGAGGAGGAGAAGAAGAAGGTGAGGATCCAGCAGGTTCACTTGTGACTCAGTCCACCTTAGTCCTGTAGCTTACTGAAGAACAACACTTCTTCTTGCTCTGCTTGTGAAGTGTTGCTCAAGCCCACAGAACAACCTAGATTTATTAGTCACACCAGGGAGTGGTGGGAGAGTGAAGCTACGGCCTCTAAAGGAGGAGTGGAGGGGGAAAGCAAGAAGATGGATGGATGTAGACGGAGATTGGGAATGAAGGGATGTTGAAAGGCTTTGGGACTGACATGTGAGGCTCGTTGTAGGGGGCGGAGACCATCTCAATCATTGCACTCACCTGTCGTCCTGCTGTAAGCTTTGGTCAGCAGACGGGCAGCAGTACTGGTGGAGGCTGCCGAAGCTGTGAACGGTCAGACTGCTGGGAAACAGAGCAGGAAAAGCGGCACCGTTCACCGCCGTAGGAGTGGCGGGAGCCGAGACGGGCTGCCCCGAGACTGACGGAGGCCGGACACTGACAGGAAGGTGTCAGAGATGGATGACACACACACACACACACGGGCATGGAGAAGCAGAGAGACACAGACACATCCGGTCAGCACAGAAGCAGAAACAGTGATGGAAAGCTTCCCGACGCTGTGCACTGATAGTGACAAATCATAGAGCAGCAATGGTCACACAAGGAATGCGGCACATTTGAACGGAGAAAAGAGACACTGATGTGTGACAGTTTGTGCAGACGCCGACAACAGCGAGGCGACTAACGTCGTCATCGCGCCCACACAAACACAACACAACTGCTTCCTGACAGAAACAAAAGTGTGTTTTAAGAGCTGCATGCAGAATGTAAGAAGAAACTTCAGAGTTGTTTTTTCTCACTCTGCCGGATTATATAAAGCTTTACACGGATCTACAGAGAGGCTGATTTCTGGATCCTCCTGTGTGGAAACGGGAAACACTTTCTGTAATTCATGCAGAAGTGCACATAGAAACACTAAAGCCTCCTCCCTGGTAGGAATGAAGAGATGTTCCATCTGCAGCTGAAGAGCATGCAGCAGTTAGATTAGCGTGTAAAAGGCTGGATCCTCACTGGGGCCAGCTGCTTCAAGGACACACAGTCCCTGTTACTCTGGCACTGGAGCACGCTCAGGAGAGGCACACGCATCAAGTGGGTGAAAACGGAAGTAAGACGCAACACTTAGGCGGTTCACTAAAACATTTACCGGCGGTGAAAGAGCTGATGAGGTATTCACCTCCAAAACTAACAGCGATTAGTCTCCTGTCACAAAAAAAAACCCCTCATGTTTCCATTTAAGCCCTGTGTTACTCTGCACCTCAGCAACAAGAGTCAGAGCCGCCCTGCACCTGAGCACTGCTGCCTTCAGCAGGAATGAACCGAGTTCAGTTTGAGTTGGGCCTACATCCACCCTCCTGCTGCGGTCAGGACTCAACCAACCAACATGGAGCCCATCACCAGTAGTTACCACTACTTTGAGTCGCCGGTGCTAAAAGCTACAACTATCGGCTCATATCAAGCTGAAAATGGAGACTATTTGAACAAAAATGCCTCATAGCTACAAAATAAAGAAAACAAGAATAAGAACTAAAAGCAATTATTTTCATCCTCTGCATAAAGGGTGAAACAGGGCAGTTGTGCTCTGCCTGTGTCGTGAATCAGTGGACGTTTTCACATAAAAAATCATAAAGTTACTACTGGAGATTCATCTACAGCATCAGCTGTCATCAGACCCAACTTTTTGGGTAAATACAATTCCAGATGGCCACAGTTTAGTTGATTTAACAACTACTGGTCTTAAATATGACGTTGTCATAACTGAGTCAATCACAACAAACACTCAGAGCTAGCTGACCACTAAGGAGCTGGGATAAAAGGCCAGAATAATTATAGTTGCACTCAGTCGTTCGTTTGAGTCATTTCTGTAATAGCCTTTTGGTAATCTGTTTATTTGCACAATGTGATTCAGCCTGTTTGATAAACTGGATTAGATATTAATCTGAATGCAATGCTTAAAGGTGCAATATGTATAAATGAAGTAATAAAGGCATCCTGTGGTCAAATCTGGGTACTGCAGCTCATTTTTCTACACACAGTCAGTCTCTCACAGCCGTTATGTGATTTTTGTGGCTGTCACCAGTTATGGGTCAGCGTGTCATGTCTCGTCCATCCAACCCAAACTCAGCCACTTGGACTCCATCTCCCAGCATTCTCACCACCGGACTACCGCCACATATGTCACCACAGCTAGCCTATAGAGCTCCGGACCCCACGTGACTCTCAGTTAGTAGACGCCATATTGGCAGGTAAAAGAAGCTAAACAAACGCGGATCTTAACCATACACTGAACTGGGTCGGCTTGGATTTTACTTCGTCTGAGTTTACTTCACATTTTAAAACATTTAAAAAAAAAAGGAAAAAAAAACTTGTACGTCGCTTTGGATAAAAGCGTCTGCGAAATGAATAAACATAAACATAAAACCGAAGAAATCATTTTATGTAGTCAGAAATTAAATAGACTAAACATCTCCGACCCTTAACGTGCCCCTGGGATACTTTTTAAAAATGCCAGAAGCTGTCGGAGCGGACTTCTTACCGGACCTGGCTGGGGAACCCCTTGGGATTTATCCGGAGGAGCTGGCTCAGGCGGCTGGGGAGAGGGAAGTCTGGGCCTCTTGACGCTACTGCCCCCGCAACCCGACTCCGGATAAGCGGATGAAAATGGATGGACAAATAACAGATTTACATGTAAGTAGTTTAAATAGAGTGCTGTGCTGTTTGAATGTATAAACTGAACGCCAAGAGAAATCACTAGTTAGATTTTTTTCCATGAATAAAATAAATATGTCAGGCAGGAGCGTCTCAGGATCTGTCTGAGATCTGTCCCGGTGAGACAGATAATAGCAATCCAAAGTGCTTTTTATGTGTGATCTGACAACTGATCAACCATTGCTTAAAAATTAAATACAGCTTAGCGGGTTAATTGCTGTGATCATAAAACACGTAAACGGCAGCACGCAGAAATCACGAGGCAACGTTTTACGTGATGTTTACTTGTTGCTATGAGTAATAAGACAGAAAAAGCCACGCCAAAATAAGTTTAGGAAGCCCACTAAGAATCATAATAAAATCATTTAAAATAAATAACATACACAGTTGAGGAAACGTTGGTTTAAGTACCTGATATGAAGCGGTCGCTGCATAAGTGAAAACCTTTACTCTCGGGATCCCACAGTTTCATTTTAGCCCGGTCACTAGCGTGTTTTATTACAATGATCCAACGTTTGCGGCGCTCCGGATCTTGGGGAATCCTGTAGATGGCTCATTCCTTATGTCGTCCGCGTCTGTTCTGCATCCTGGGGCACAACAGGAATCTACCATATTTCCTGTCTGATTGAGTTTTCTGACAATAACAAATAGTCCAGCTGCCGGCTTCTACCTGCCAAGATGGCGCCGTTTCGATTTGAACTGTTGCATGCCGGGAGAAGTGACGTCAACTCCCGGAGCTCTATATACGGAAGTCGTTGATTCATCAATCCATGGAACGAGTTCAACTAGGGCTGGGCGATATGGACCAAAACTTATATCTCAATTTGTTTTTGCTGAATTCCGATATATATCTTGATATTTTTTTCCTGTAAAATATTTACAAGTTAACTCACTTCAAGCTGTCTAGAGAAATAATAAACATCAATCAGTAGATTAAATGCATAAAAATGTATTGATTCTTGTCAAATTTAAACCTTAGTGCCTATTCTCTACCACACACACACACACACACACACACACACACACACACACACACACACACACACACACACACACACTTACTTTCAATTCAAAGATACTTTATTAATCCCAGACGGAAATTAGCCTGCCGGTGTTGGAATACCAATGCTGATGCTGCAGCTCTTGCCTGCACAGACTTGGCAACCCCAAAGGCTCACATGTTGCTAACAGAGACTACAACGTCCCTCTTTAGCTTTTATGAAAGGAGAAAAACAGTATAACCTTCCTTCCAACATGATTGAGATGTTTTTGTGATTACCGATATTTCACCATCAACACCGTCCAACAGCCGTCTACACCTGCCGTGTGACCCAGCTACCTAAAGGGACATTTTCCAAAGCGCGTCCTCAATTTTTAGTTTTGTGAACTTCTAAAGTAAAATATTTCTGTCCTACTTCTTCAGACCTACTAGAGCAGCAATCTTCTCTATTACGTTATCAGGCACTTACAGTATCTCCACCGAGCCTGCTGGTGGCAAATAGGAGCTTTTAGCTTGTCACATATGTATTGTTACAGTAGACTGCAGCTATTTCCATTCTTGTGCAACGTGTATAAAATAGAAAGATTTTTGGTTTGATTGATGTTTTAGAAGTCAGACACGAGAATAAAACCATTCTGGTAGGTTTTAGCTGCACCAAACACACACCATGTACTATGTGTACTCTAAAAATGTGCTCTTATTAAAAATTAAAAAACAACAAAAAAAGAATTCCTTATTTTACACTTTTTGCATTATAAAACAAAAAGCAAAGAACCACTTATTACCGATTTCTAATGAGAAAACCTGATCGCCAAAACACGAATGGACATAATTACACTCCGTAAAATTCTGTTGTGAATTCTTTACCACAACATAGGTGAATGTAGTAAAAAATAAGTATTCTTTTACTTTTCTTTCTTTTTTTCCCTATTTTTCTTTTTTCTCCTTTTTTTGTTTCTTTTTTTCCTGTGAAACAATGAAAAAAAAGGCAAAACATGTTTTTAAGACAATTATCCAATCTGTAGGTTTCAATCTCATAAAGGATGGAAGGGATTCAGCTAGAACAACAGATTTTACCACAAAGGAGACAAAAGATGTAAAGAAACTACTCAAAGAACATCTATTCAATGTTAAGTATTTTTAATATTTAGTTTCTGTCCAACACAAAGATGATTTTTTGCTAGGCAACACAAGCAAAAGTAGCCCCCTGTTCAGAGGCAGCAACAGCGCAGGTCTGTCCTCCTGGGGCAGGATGGTATTCGGTGGTGGGCCGTGTAAACACAGAGCAGGAGCAGAACCTTTGGTGTGATTAACACGTTTATGAAAAGTTCCCCCTTTGTGACTGAGAGGTTATTGAGACCAGGGGAGGATTAAGGTGTGCAGGGGCCCACAGGCTACACTTGTGGGGCTGTCAAACAACTAAAAATGTTAATCTAATTAATCATAGGGTATTTGTGAATTAACCATGATTTACCAATATTTTCTAGCATTTTCATCCATTTCACCCCAGCAGCAAGGATCCGGGTTTAAGTTAGCATCCACCATCAGCGTCGCCCGGCCAGGACCTTCTGCCGGGCTCCCATCAGAACCTATGTGAAGCGGGTCTGCCTCTGGCCCCAAGTGGACAACATCCGCTTCTCAGTGACTGCTCGTTCCCTCCTGTGAGCTAGCATCATGAACCTCTGCCGCTCCAGCTAGCATAGCTCCGTCGCCTCCATCGTGAACGTCTCGCTTTTCTAACCTGCGGCTGGGTCCGGCAGCAGGTTTAAAATATCCTGACAAATTAGGGATTTTCTGCAGAAGATTTTTCTGCTTTTCTTCTTTGATTCTCTCCATTTTTTCTTTTCTGAGCGCCGCTCTCATGTTTTCATTCTGACATTTTTTTCATTTTCCCTCGTTAAGTGCAGCAGCCTGTAATACATGGATATGACGCGTCACGTGACACGTTACTTAACTCAAGACCGCCACAATGTTTACCCAATCGGTGTTGCTTATGATTTTGTCGGCCAATACGGTTGAAGGATATTCTTGCATGTAAATTTAAATAAAATCATATATTTTTAGCTGGCCAATGGGGGCCCCAGAACACACGAGGGCCCCTAGCCATATCAAGCCTGTGCGTTAATCCGTGCCTGACTGAGACCCAAAAACAGGTTTGGTGGCTACACCCCCACCTTTAAACCGCAGCCTTTTGTATATAATAAAGTAATAATCTGGAACTGGAAACACATCGGAGTAATCAGACGTTTTTTCCTGCTCGTCCCACACAATGAGCTGGCAGGAACAGAAGTGTTTAAGCACATAATGAGTTGGAGGGCTTGTTCACTCTGAGCAGATCATTAGAAAAGTTTTCCCAAAAATAAAGCAATCTGTCAGAGACTGTCTGAGCAGAACAGATCTTGTTGTTTTCTATAAATAAAGACGACACAGATGGTTACGAGTCTCAGACTCATTTACAGGCAGCGAGCCACACACCCTAACGGTCACTTCACTCTGTCGGGTCCCTCTAGTGCACAAAGTGAAACGTTCTGGATAAATAAACCCGCTGACCTGTGCAGCTTTTGGACAGAGATGCGGGAGAAAGGCAAGGGAGTTGTTATGCAAGGCTGAGCAACGCTCACGCACGCCGTGTGGCTGCACACTGCCAGGATTTGTGTTTTAACTAATACCTCCTGTTGGAGCGTCCCCAGCGAGGCAACTGTTGAAGGCTCATCTAGAATCGGATTCCTGGTTCCGAATCTCCGTGGAAAATAAAAACACATCATTCAACGAAACACACACACACACACGCACACACACACACACGCACACACACTCTATATGCAGATATGTATTCTACTTTGCAAGAAGCATCCTGGTGCAGAAATAAGATAATAAAGAAGTGAGATGTGATGATGATGTGACTCAATGCACAATCAGGTCAAAAAATCTGCAAACGAAACAAAACCAAGACAATAAAAGAAAGAAGACGGTGCTCCATTAGGAGACCGTGTCAGGTGGTTCGTATTTAAGGCAGTGGATTGTTAAAAGCTGGAGGCAAGGAGGAGAGTGAGGGGAGGGAGGGCTAAGTGGGAGACGCTGGAAACAGATGAGGGCAGGGGTGAAAATAGTCCAGATGAATGGAGGTAAGGAGGACGGGGGGGGGGTGGGGGGGGGGGGGGGGGCATGTCGTGAAGCGATAGTTACTGCTAGATCCTCCAACCTGAGCACGGGGGAGTCGTGTCACTGTGTGGGTGAGTGTCTATGTTTAGACAAGCGAGGTGGGTGGGAGCAAACGGCTTGTGTGATGCGTTCACAGGAAAACGTTCAGCTGCACGTCCACAGCAGGATAACGCAGCGCTCGGCACGTTTCCTAAATCAGACATGTTTCTGTCCATGTGTGCTTCCGGCGGCAGAGCCTCCGACCGTCCACCCTGTCCCAGCAACACCCTCGCCATTCCCTTCGTCAACTACCGTCAGTGAAACAAACGTGTGGGAATGCACAGCATCGTCCCACCTCCAGCATGTGACCCACCTGACTCTGGCTGACACACACACGCGCACACACACACACGTGCGCGCGCGCCTCAAGTTTACTCTGCTTTTACTCCCCCGGCCACTTCCAGCTTTTCCACAACCGGCCTCACTGGTTTTCCACCGCTAGCTGCCTCGAGTCTCCTGCTGCTTGGCAACAGCGTGGACTCGCTGCCTGTGTGGGCGTTTGGTGTCGAGTGCCAGGCAAAAGCACAGGAGAGCATGAGGAGGAGCACAGCTACAGTTACAACTCAACTACACACACCAGGCCCCTGCAGTGGCGTGTGTGTGTGCGTGTGTGTGTGTGTGTGTGTGTGTGTGTATGTGTGTGTGTGTGTGTGTGTGTGTGTTTGTGTGTGAAAGATGCTTGAAGTGAACTGGATGTTTCACACGAATGAAGAACAATTAGACTTCATTTAAACGCAGCGTGGGCAGCACAGGAGGAGTGATCTAGAAAACGATCTTGCAGCAGATCACTGCAGGGGAACTCTGTAAAGCCTGAAAAAGACCCGAGTTGTGAAGCATGACTAACGACTCGGCGACTTGTCAGAGACACAACCGCAGCCTCCAATAAGTAAACTGTTGCAGCCCTCATGGATGCGTCTCCGTCACGGCGTCGTCATCCAGTCCTGCTTCTGTCTTTCACCCCGCTCCTGCTCTCACTCCTACCCTCTCTTCACTTCTCTCTATCTCCCTATTCTGTGTCTCTCGCCCACAGAGTTCTTCACAGAAGAGCTCACAGCGTTCCCACGGTAACCGCATATCCCTATTCTGCTCCACAGAACACGTCCAGGAGTGTTTGACAAACATCCCGCCTTAAAAGTGCCACTTATCCACATCTGCATGGAGGAGAAGGTGACTGAAGGGATGGGGTAACCGGGGACGGATGAGAAGAGCATCAAGCGTCAGTTCTGATTGGCGGGGGGGATAACTCACTGATAACTGGACAGCAGCTTCTGCCCTCTTCACTAATGACAAGCCACGACCCCCTAATCTGTCTCTCGTTGTTAGGACACAGCTGTAATCTGCACACAGCTGCAGGCGGGTGGGGGGGCAAGAAGAGCTGGAGGAAACGGGAAGGTGGGCGGCTCAGGGCCGGACTCTAGGTGATGGGGGGCAGCAGCAAGGAGACGGAGGGGAGAACAAATGAAAATGTAATATAGCAACTGTCATGAGGCCAGCTTCTCTTGGTTTCCACAGCAACCGTGCTGGGTTTCGTTCTATGCTCCGTCTCACTTACAGAGAAAAGCTTTACATCACATATGTGCTTGTTTCTGCATCACTTACGATAAATGGAGATGGATGGTGATGGGTCAGGGTTGCTAGTCATGCTGTTTTAGATTCCTCTTCCTGTTGTTTTTGCTGTGTTGACATCAGCCTGAGCATATTTTATCTCCCCTGTTTTACGTATCGATTTAAACATGAATGCGTTACTGTTGGAATACTCACCACTTTCTTTATATGTTTCATTTCTTTTCAAAGCGTTTTCCAAACGTCCATCCAGGTGGGAAACATGCATCCAGACTTGTGTCGATGCACCAGCATGCATGAGTCACGGTTGGTGACACGTCGTGGTTCATGGTTACGTTCCAGTTGAGTACAGGAAAAACGAACAAAAGCTAAATGTTGCTCGTTTTATTCTTTAATTAAGTATTCTCCGACTGGTTGCTGGCAAACACCCCCTACATCTGTACCGTGACTGACTCCATACACTACCAGTGAGACGCTGGAGTCCAGTGTGGTGGTTCATGAGGGGGTACCATGAACACCCACAGAAAGGCTTTAGTAATCACTAAATCGAACCCACAAGGCCTTGCTGAGCTGAACGACACATTTTATCTAAATATTTTCTACAGTTTTATTTCTCGCTTTACATGATTATATTTTATTACTTGCTTTGCATGTTCTATAGGATTATATTTGAGCACAGTTTTATTATTTAAATTATTATTTTACTGTCTATATCATTTTATTTATTACTTATTTTCTAACTTTTGTCCCTTATATTAGCTTTTTTATTATATTTTTACTCATTTTAATCCAGTGTTTCCTCTGTGGGGGCCCTCTGCCCCGGGAGCGGTGGTCGACTGTAGCTTCCTGGGCGCTCTATAGGTGGGGGTCTATGCTCCCCCTCCACTGAGCGCCCTGACTTAGTGTGGAAGACCTGATGCTGCCGGGACAGACGGCTCCTCTGATGGCGTTTCCTTGCGTTACCATACTTGGCTCATCTGGACTCAGCCTAATATAATTTTTACTTGTGTGTGCGTGTGATTGCATATGTTTGTTAATGTTTTTAACCTGTTATGGGAATCTGGGGTCATTTTGTAAAGCACTTTGAATCACACTTTGTTTGAAAAGCGCTTTAGAAATAAATTTGATTGATTGACTGAGAGGCAGCAGAAAGGTCATCGGTCTCTCTGGGTCAAAGATGGTCACGGTTCAGGGTCTTCAGGGATAAAACGCTGAATATCTATTAACCCAAATATCATTTATTTTCTTTAACATTCACAGCATGGAGCCATGAACACTCACTCCACTACAGAGCAACAGGAACCACCCACGTAGTGTACACACACACACGCACGCACGCACACGCACACACACACACACACACACACACACACGCACGCACGCACACACACACACACACACACACACACACACACACACACACACACACACACACACACGTCATTTACATTAATGGCGAGCGAAACTGCATCACTTCCATCATTAGCGCTATTGTTTGATATCTCAATTTGGGAAGGTCGAACATTATTATGTTTGCTGAAACTGAAGAGAGTCACTGCAGCTGCAGTGTGTTTCTTCTGAGGAGCTGTGGCAAGTTCTGAGAAGAAGGATCATTATCCTGCCCATCTCATCACATCGTGTGCTTGGAGCAGGGCAGAAGAGGCTCTCTGAGCTTAAACCCACACATTAGCCTGGGGCAGGCT
>NC_091755.1:41990571-42028071 GCF_043380555.1 Nothobranchius furzeri | reverse complement strand
TGAACTGGTCTGAGAGGGGGCCAGGCTCCGTCTCTACTTATCTGGACTCTTTGGGTCGTGGTTCCGATCCGAACTGAGGCGGGGAGAGGGGGTCCACGGAGGTTCGGTGCCAGCTGAGAGGTTTCCGTTCCTTGTGCGTCTGAACTGCGGAGAAGCGCGCGTCCTCTCCTCCGGAGCGCATCAGCGTCCCTCACGTCAGTGGTTAGAAAACCACTTCCGCCTAAACCTTTCACAATAAAACACCGACTGCTCAGAAAGCTATTTGTTGTGAGAGCTGTCTGCTAAAATACCAAGAAACTCGTAAGCAAGCGTAGTACTTTCTTTATCGTTCCATTCAGGAAGTCCCGAGTAACCAATAACAGGAGCTCCCACCGAACAGCAAAGGCAGCTTCTGTAAAACGGGGTTCTCACCATCCTGGGTTTTAGTGTGTTTCGTGGTTTTGTTGTAATTCTTTGTTTTCACTCCTTCAGCAGATTTTCTTTCTCGCTGCCACGCCAGTTTATGTCTGCACAAAAAAGGTTTTCATTCTCATCAAGACGTCGTTTACGGGCTCTGCATCTTTAAATCTGACAAATTGCTGCTTTTTGTTGATTATTTTAGTTTATTTATCGTGTTTTCCGCTTTGCTTTCTGTCCCTGGTCTTCATATTAAAGCAATATGAGAAACCGAAAACACAAGAACAAGGCGTGGAAAGGCGATTGAAAGCTGAAGCCAAAAGCCTCCTTGTGGCTGGCTGCAGTACTGGTCTTAAGCCCCGCCCTCTAGAGGGAAATTAAACTATACATGCATTTTCTAGCATTTACAATAAAGATTGCAAACTTTACCAGAAAACTCTTAAAACGACGCCCCAAATTAGAATGAAAGTCATCACGAAAATGATTTTCCTGTATTTTCGTGTGTTGGTCCCATAATTTCGCCTCAGTGCTTTTAAGAAGTATTTTGACTAAAGGCTCCATTATGTAGCTAAACTCTTACTTTGCACACAGACGACCAAATAGTTTAAGGCAGATGCGTTTTATTTTGAAGTGTTGCTTGAATCTCACGTTGCATCTATTCAGCTTTACGCTTCAGTTTGTAGAACCAGGTAGAGAAACAGTGTGCCATGCCTTCACTGACAGTTCAGGATTACTCCTCAGCCCCTCAAATCTTCATTCTGAGTTTGAGTTGATCTTTGACGGGATCTGTTTTGTTTTTATTTGTGCCTGGACTTGAGCAGAAGGATGGGAATGGAGTCAAGACAGGGGAAAACAGGCCTTGGAGCAGTTATTTTTAGAGGCAGCGCTTAAGAGCTCATATGTGACTAAAAATCATCTGGTCTGTGTTTTATGATCACACACACACACACACACACACACACACACACACACACACACACACACACACACACACACACACACACACACACACACACACACACACACACACACACACACACACACACACACACACACACACACACACACACACACACACACACACACACACACGATGAAAACTCAGGAGTTTGTGTTTTTGCTGCCATCTGCTGGCCACAAAAGAGGCTAAATCTAAAAGAAACAAGACAAAGGAAACTGGTTCAGGACTTTATTTGCACTTTGAAGTTCAGCCAGACTGAAGGTCTCCCTTAAAAAAAGTAAAAAAAAAAAACAAACAAAAATTGAAGATTTTTAGCAAACATTACAAAATAAGTCTTGTACACACAGGCTACCCCGTCCGCTCAGCTGTTGGAGGACACCTCGTGTTTGGTTGGTCGCTGTGCTGCCGTTCTGTGTGGGACACAAATAAATAACGTGGCCAAAGAAGTCAATAAGCTTCAGAGGGCTTCAACTGAAGGAACAACAAATAAACCAGGTAATAAAAAACAGTCAGTGTGTCCCGATGCGGCTGTCACAAATCAACATGATATTGCTTTGCTGAGTCAATCGTTCTCCGCAGCTTCTCCTGCTGATGGCTTATCTAGAGCAAAGTATCAGAAAACCTGAGTAGATCATTTCATAGAAAAATAACATCTCACAGTATCCGTTTAGCTTCATTCCTATGAGTTTGTTCACGGAAAAGAGCGACAAAAGAAAACAAAGATGGTTTCACCACACGTGAGCTCAGACTTTCCTTTTTGCTGATTCACATTAAGGTCCTTTAACGTTTTAGTTTTTCACACATGTGTATTTGGCATGGCTGAGATTACTAAACGGCCCACTCTTCTCTCACAGCAGACACCTTGGAGCAAAAGATTTTCACAGTTAAGAAAAATAGCGGTTAGGATAAAGTGGTTTTGTTACCAAGGCAACAGTACGTGGCACGATGGGCACAGCACTCTCTGGATTCTAGGTTGGATGCTGACCCCACACACACAACACTAACAGTTCTAGAAATATGCAAACAGAATGCACGTGTTTTGGCATCTTTTTTTTTTTTTTTTGCTGGTTTCCCAGCAGCTTCACCAGAAACTCGTGCCTGCCACTGGAGCTAGACCGGTCTGTTTACATTTTCAGCTTTGATGAAAGCCGGGTACCACAGCTCACATCACTCATCGTCACACAATAATACACGATTACATATATATGTGTGTGTGTGTGTGCGCGCTTACTGTAATATTCAAATATATGATTTTTATAACACACTTCTACAAATTCTGGCTTCATTAGGTTTACAATACACTCTTATTTATTTGTCTAAAGATATGTACAGTCCAGATTTCACACCTGCCTTTGACAGGGCTTGTGTTGCAATCAGACATCAATGCAACGTGACAAGTGGAGGCAAACGCCCACAGACTCCCGTATGAACACTGGACGTAATTTTCACTTTAGAAGTGGGGGGGACACGGGGGGGGGGGGGGGGATCTTTACAGCATGTTCTAATGGGAAACAGGCTTCAACACAAATGGTTGTTTTCTGCTTGGTCCTAGAGCTCAACCAGTGTCAATTTAAAATAGCGTAATATTGTTTTTGGATGGTAAAAAGTGCAGGGGTCAAAGCTTGACTTTGGAAAAAGTGGGGGGGACATGTCCCCCCTGTCCCCCCCCAAAATTACGTCCATGCGTATGAACACTGGACGGTGCAGTGGGGACAGACGGCTGATAGTCTTGGACAATTGCATCTTCGTTGCTCGGTACCTCCGTGAGGTAAAAGTCTTTGTGGTATTTTTGTGGCGGCGGAGAGCCGACGCTCGCCTAAAGCAGTCTGGATGGCTGCGGGGAAGCTGAAAGGTGAGCGACGAACTAGTAGACGGTAAAAAACAAAGTCAGATTTTCTAATGTGGGAAGAGAAGTGTGAAACTGAAAAGTGATGACAACATCAGCCGGAAAGCAGCTGCAAAAAGGCACAAAGACGAAGGGTTCTACTGAAGGTGACTCAGAAAAGTGTTCGTAGAGAGGGCGCTAACTCACTCGGGATTTATTTAGCTGCTGCGTGCTCCTTTAAAGGTCAAGAGACGGCACTTCCTCTCCCCGCCGGCTCTGTCCTGCTCCGAGGCTGCCGGTTCTCCTCTGCGACCGGCCTCTGCTGATTGGGCGGGAGCCAAGGGCCCGGCAGAGCCCTGGCAGAGAGAGAAGAGCCGGAAATGCTGGCGGCAGAGACGCTGTCTTCAGAGCCCAACTCTGACCCGTCATCCCCCAGCTCGTCCACAGACAGCGTGGAGGTGAGGTAGGAGGAGGGCTTTCTCTGTGATGCTGGATCTGCTGCTGCTGCGGCTGGAGACGGCCTCCAAAAGGTCGTAGACTGCGTGTCGTAGTTTTCTTCATCTATGTCCAGCGTTGTGCTGTCAACCTCGTCCCAGTCATCATCCTGTGACTCGCCCCTCTCCTCGTCCTGATCCTTGTCCCACTTCAGCTCCCTGTACTCTGCTGCCACGTCCCAGCGTCTGTCAGCATCGCACTTCCAGTTTTCCTTGGGTCTGGGAAGCCGTCGGGTTGGGCTGGGCATGAAAATGTCGTCCTCTTCACAACTGGCTCGTCTTCCCACCTTCACCTCGAAGGCTGCTGCTCCCTGCTCCTCCTCCTGCTCAGGCTTCTCACCCTCCGACTTCGTCTTCCGGACCCTGCTCTTGCTTCTCCTCTCTCTGTCTCTGCTGCTCCGCTTTTCCTTGTCCCCATCGTGTCCCCTAACAGTCCGACTGTCTACGTGATCATCATCCTTCCTGGTGTTATCCCTCGGTAAACTCCGAGACCTCCGCTTCCTCGCCTCGTCCCGCTCTCCTCTCTTGGAGACGGGGCTTTGTAAACGTGAGCGTCCTCCTCCCCCTGAGCTCGGTCTTCTTCGTCTTCTCATTCCTGTCCCATTCCCCCTCACGTCTCCGGACGACCCGCTCCTCCTCTTCTGCTTGGACGTGCGTCCCCTCCGTCCAGCGGAGCTCACTGCAGCCAAACCCTGCTCTTTGGGGTTGTGCAGGAGGGAGGGGGAGGCGATTCTGTGCTCACGGGCTGCACAAACAAGAAAACAGCCTGAGCAGGAAGGCAACAAGCAGCAAACTTATGTAATCTAGAATAAAACGCCTGTAGCTCAGGAGAATTAATGCATCTGCGTGTGTCCTGGACCAGCTTATGTAACAACAGCTGCTTTTCTGTTTGAGTGCAACGTTCATTAGTTTAATTGCGCTCTACGGTTGTGCAATCATGCTGCTTTACTACGCTGCCTAAAGGCGGGCCTGAGGGAAACTAAAAGAGGCAGAAACATCCAAACTGCTACATTTCTGGTGAAGATGACGAACTCTGACAGCTAGGACCGGGTTTACGGTCTTCCACTGAGTAGAGACAGCAGGGCTGGCTGGTTAGAAAGGGGTGTAAAAAGGCAGAAAATGGGAGGACTAACAGGAACCATTACCAACCGCGTATTCTCTGTCCGTCCAATGACATAGAAGCAAGGCTCGCCCAGTTTGGAGTTGGTCATACACAGAGACAAACTGGAGAGCTCCACTGAGAGGCAAGGACAGGAGGAGGGAAATGGAAGGAAAGCCCGTGTGCAGCAGGGGCGTGGAAGAGGGGTTAAATCGGGAGCGATCGAAGAGGTGGGAGAGAGAATGAAAGGGTAGAAGGTGTTTTAGTTAGACCGCGTCCCAAACACAGAGCCAGAGAAGATAAACCCCTAAAGCATGCGTCCTTCAGCATCAAACATCAACCAGCTCCACCTCACCATAGTCAGGCACGTAGCCGTTTCCTCGCTTGAGGACCAGGTGGATGCGCTGGCCCCCTCGGCGGATTATCTCCACAGCCTGACCGTGCGTCATCCCGGCCGTGCTGTCGCCGTTGATCTCCACCAGCTGGTCGCTCACCTGCATCCACAACATCACTGTCAGCTCGTCGTAAACTGTGTAAAAGCGGGAAGGAGATTCTCCCCCAGAGTCACCTGATGGTGGCACCAGAGTCACAGCGATCAGTCCAACAGGATCATTTAAAAAAAACACGAAGCCAACAGTAGCAGCTAGCTGTGGGCTACGCTAACCCGGGACCCTCACCATGTGTCCTGACACATCTTCACTGGCTCCCTGTCATTTTCAGAGTGCAGTTTAAGTTACTGACTTTTGTTTTTAAAGCACTCAATGACCTGGCACCTCCCTACCTCTCTGCCCTTCTCACTCCATATGTGCCCACCCGCTCGTTGAGGTCGGCTGACCTTTTGCTGCTGCACACGCCGCGGATGAGACTCGAATCGTGGGGGGATCGAGCATTTGTCCATGCTGCCCCAAAGCTATGGAACTCATTGCCCATTGGAGTTCGGCAGGCTCCATCTCTGGCGGGTTTTAAATCTCGTTTAAAGACCCACTTTTACACTTTGGCTTTTAGACAGTGACTCGTTTTAGTGTTTTATTGTGTCATTGTTTTAATGTGTTCTTATTATTCATGTTTTCTCTGCTTTTAATTGAGATTTTATCCTTAGTTTTAGCTCCTTGTAATGGGTGTGTTTTGTTTTAGCCTGTGCAGCACTTTGGGCAGCTCCCATGCTGCATTTTAAATGTGCTCTATAAATAAACTATGCTATGCTATGCTATGCTATGCTATATTACCGCTACATTAGCAGCATACTGCAGATTTAGAAGAGGTGTACAAGTTCAGGAGAGCATGTTGGCATGATCCACTTTGACACTGAGAAGTTAGGGTAGGGCTAGTGTCCCCGTGAAAAGTGACCACCTCAGGATGCAGTCGTGTGAATTAAATAATAAGATGTGATTAAATGTTACAGCCTTGCTGATAATGCGTACGTGTTATCTTTAGAGCAAATTTTAGACGTGATGTCATTTTGAGACCAGACTTTGGTCACACATTAAACCAAAGCTGCTGTATGTTGGGATCATGACAGGATGCTCCCTCACTAGTAACACCTTTGACCCACCGTGCTTCCCTCTCTGTTGGGTGAGTTCATTCTCAGGGTGGACGCTGTTCTAACCGCACGCTGCCTGGATGACAGAAGCAGCTCCACAACATTTCCAGGAGTTAAACTGGTCCAGCGTTGGTGTTTTGTTTTTTTTATGTTGCTGAAGCTTTTAGGGTTGGGGTTACTCCAGAAGGTAGAGGGAGGTTCTTGTCTGATATCTGATGTAAGCTCTTAGCTCAGGTACTCTTCTCTTTTAGCTCTTTTCTTACTTTTTCTCCCACAGAAACATTTATATAATCTGAAGCGTCTTCTTTTCTATTTATGCCATTGTGTTTTTTATTCAGTTTTTATTTATGTAACACTCCTACATGTTTAGTATTCATTTATGCTGCTTGTTTTGCACAAAAACAATAAAATCAGCCAAATGTTTAGAGGATGCTAAAGTATAAATGCTGATAGTAAACACGCAGTTTAGTTTTGTGGCATTTTATTTTTTACTTTTGTCACAAAATACAACATCTAAAAATAAAACCTGGTCTTTGTTAAACCAGTAAATAGATGAAAAAATGAAAATATGGTTTGGGTTTGATCTCAGCAGCGGTGGGCGGAGCCTGAATAGATTCTTGTGGATAACTCGATAACCTCATTAGCATTTTATTTAGTTGTTGTGCTTTCTGTTATTACGACTTTAAATTATTGATGCACCGATATGAACTTTTGGGCTGATAATGATATCCGATATTATACTTTATATAAATTTTTCTGATTTTAGAAGCATTAAATGTCAGCGTATCGGTATCTGCAAATATCGGTTATTAGCCATAACATTGAAAATAATTAATTCAACCTTTATTTATTGACTCATCTGGATAAATAAAGGTAAAATAAATTATTTTCACTGTTATGGCTAATAACCAATATTCACAGATACCACTATGCTGACATTAATGCTTCTAAAATCAGACGATTTTGTATAGAATGAAAACAATTAAAGCTAAATTTACATTATTGTGTACACACGCCACACACAATCACATTTCTGAGATAATAACAATCACTGTCACGTGACTAAACATACACACAGCATCCCCTGACCTTCTGAAACAAAAGAAAAACAAAACAAATGGAAACAAGATGGAAAAAATATTGGCTGTTAATATCAGCTATTAGTGTTTACCACGGAGAGGCCTGAAGGTGGTTGTCGGGGGAGTCTCTGGGACCGGCGGTCTCGTGGTCTCACCTGTATCTTTTTGCTTCGAGAGGCAGGGCCCCCCTCCATCAGTCCCAGGACGTAAAGGCCCATGTTGTACTCGCTCCCCCCTCGGAGGCTGAAGCCAAAGCCTGAGGGCCCCCGATCCAGATCCACACTGTAGTACCTGGAGTTGCGCTGAGTCAGAAGGGACAGATGGTCAGCGTCACCGCAGGGTTTATCACAACACGAAACGTTGGTTTTCAGACATCCTCACCTTTGGGCGTGACCTCTGACCCTTTCTGCTCTTGTGGTCCTGATCATGCTCAGCGGTTTCCGAGAGGTTGGAGGAGTCTGAGAGGATGACAGATGATGTGTTATTTATTCAGAGCCGGGCTGAGTGTGTTGTGTGTGACTGGAGGCGTGCTTTTACGGGTGCTGGGGCGGGGAACGACGGTCAGGCGCAGCGTGTTTCCTGCTTGGCGGAGAATCTGAGCGAGTTCCCGATGAGGCAGAGTCGCCACCGAGCGCCCCTCCACAGCCTCCAAACGGTCCCCGGCTCGGATCTGGCCGCTCTTCGCTGCGGGACTGCTGCGGCGCACCGTCACAAAGCGGTGGGGTAGAAGGGATGCAGCTGGAAACGAGACGGATGGAATGAGCTCTGCTGTTCGGGTTTACGCGGAACAGCACGAAGGTTTAAACCAGGCAGACAAAGGCCGAAGGGAGGGAATCTCGGCTGCTGGAATTTTTAGGTCCCGGATGGCGTTTGGCAGCGATGACTTCTCACACCGCCACTTTTGTCTCCTTGAAACACGTCTTCTCACCTGTCATCCTACCTCACCATCTGCTGACCCACCAGCAGCATTTCCCCGTTTATTCGTTCATCTTTCACCTCTAGAACAAAGTGTGGCAGAACGAGAGCGTCCTGGCAACAGTCCCCGTCCTGAATCTGTCAAACTGTACAAAACAACACTCCCTGTTTCTGCTAGTAGTGGTAGAGGCAGCAATGATGACGATACGTTCACTTCCACTAAGTCACAGGTGGTCCACGTGAGCAGAAATGCATCAAAAACTTCAGAATTTGGCTTTTTCTTGTGGGTGGTGGCTCAGCGACCTCAGACAGAGCTGTTCTTGTCTTCTTTTGCACTTTTTCACTTTCCGATGAACAAGTTTTCCTATTTTAATCCGTGATAATTTGGCCTCGCAACACAGACAACTAAAGGTTGCTCTTCTTTCGTAAACTGCCAGCAGTCGAGCGCTTTGTTCGTTTTTAAAAGCGTTCGGTGTGTCTTCGCTCTATTAAAATCAACTAAAATCTGTACGGACCAGAACCCGACACGGGTACCGGCTGGAGTCGTGCTGGATAAATACTAACAGGTGTGAGACGTGAAAGGTGTGAAAGGAGGGCACGCATGAGACGTGAGTGCGTGGGTTGCTGCGGTTCAACAGACTTTCTGAAGTGAAAACAGAAGCGGCTGAGAGCCTTCGACACGCTCCATTTGTCTGGATGAGATCACGCAGGATTAAGCTCCAGTCTGATCTGCGTCTGAGGTAGATCGGGCCAAATACTGAGCAGCCCAGAATTACATTTTCATCCAGTAATCTTCTTCAACAGCTAAAAAGCTTCTTACAGTTTGGTGGTCGGACGTGCTGCGTGAGTCTGCTCAGACGTGAATCCGCCGTCCCTCTCTGTGTGTTCCGGCCGACTCCCTGCTACTCTCGCCCTGACCTCGCAGCGTTTTGGTGACAGCTGGCTCCTCCGGCGGCCTTACATAACCCATCGGGCAGCATCGACATGTCTCGTTTATCCGAGATACCGAATCCTTTTCACTCCCAGCCCTCTGGGACAAAAATAGCACGTTTCAGTCGATTTGTACTGCAAAACGAAACGCTTGCTAACAGATTAAAATTGTGACGAAGGGGCCGGGGGAGTATGTCACATGGAATGAAGCGTGTGTCACACCAGTAGGATGATTCAGTTAAAAGCCATGGCCCATAAATCAGAGCCCGGAAACATCTCCAGTCTGGGTGTAATCTGGGTGACCCACGCAGAAACGGCAATCAGGTCAAATCAAAGCCAAGGCAGCTTTGGACGTAGTCTTCTTATCTATCATGCATAATACATCAACAAACACATGAATAAACATGCACACGGCCCCATTGTGCTCACACACACACACACACACACGCCCAGGGACATCAGGTCGCTCAGCCACAGATGCACAAACAGACACAGTTAAACTACTACACAGCTGCATTCAGATGGAGAGCTGTTTTATTCTGCAGGGTCTATTCCTCCCGGCTCTCCGAGCTCCCCATGTCCACAGTAATCCCGCTGCACTGTGCCCAGCAGCCAGGCTCCGACACACCGTTTCTGAAAGGTGGCAGCCCTGCTACCCGTCGTCATAAAGTCGCTGCACGCAGCACTGATGCAGCTGCAGACGTCAGAAAACACGAGGATCAGCGGTAGGCAGGTAGGCTGGGGACATCCCAGTTGGTGCTGCTAAAACACCCTCAGCTGCATTCCTCACGGCTTTCCTGGACAGATCATCCCTGCAGGAGCTAAAGTCCTTTCTACACACGCCTCTCTCCCGGCACCAGACCGATCAGCTGTTTGTCATCTAGAACGCGTGAGCGCGAGAATGTAACTTTCACGCTGTCAACATGAGAAACAAACCAACTTCAGAGTGAGAACCCAGAGAGCTAAATGCAAAAGCCCTGCAGGGAAACCTCCCTGATCCTGATACAAGACAGTAGCAAGCAAAGCAAACATTACGTTTAGACTCCTTCACAGTCTTCAAAGCAGACTGCAGTCTCTCCAGCATGGCTCTTAGATTAGCATGCACAGCAAAAATAAAATCAGAAAAACAAAGATTCCTGCATTCCAGCTGCAGCAGCTGAGTGGTGCCGAGGTTCACGTGCAACAGTCAAAAGGAGCCGGAGCCCAGGTTGTCCCCCTCTGCAGCTCCGCAGCGATTCAAATGTTCAGCGTAGCTTTTCTGTTAAGCATTCAGAGGGTGATGTGGAGAGAGGGCGGGAGGAGGGAGGGGAGAGTTTTAATCTTCTGAAAAACCAGACCGGACGCTTTTACTGCAGAGCAAAAAGGGGCGAGAGAGGAAGAGTGAGTGGGAGCCAACAGGACGAGAACAGCAGCGAGGGAGGGAAAATACAGAGATAGACAGAGAGGACTCATTTCTGCTGCAGGACATAAGTCAAATGAAGAGGAGGAATGAGGACATGATGGACCTGTTTTACACCGCAGGGACAAGCACACCCACAACCTCAAGCCCACAAGGAAACATAACACCATAAAGCAAAATTAACTGCATCCATGTGACATCCAGTCCAGGACAAGACAAGAGGAGGGAAATGGGCCGATGCATCTGAGGATGCTGTAGATAACCCGCTGCATTAAGGGTAGTTCACTTCTCACACAGACCATAAAAAACCAGCCTCGTCGTTCTGTCCAGATGGAGACAAACAGAAGAGCCTTCAGTGAACGGTGGCCGACTCGATTCCAAGCATCGTGGCATTTAGGACGGTTTGATGGATTAAAAACATTCTGATCATCCATCACAACACAAACACACGAATAATAACCTAACTGCCCCTTTGGCCTAGAAATACTGCTGAGACCTGGAAAGGCAGCTCCGGGTGAACTCAAAGGTCACTCTGAACTGAACTAAACTAAACTAAACTGAACCAAACGAAACTAAACTAGACTGAACTGACTAAACTAAACTAAACTAAACTGAACCAAACTAAACTGAACCAAACTAAACTAAACTAAACTAAACTGTACTAAACCAAACTAAACTAAACTAAACTAAACTAGACTGAATTGACTAAACTAATCTTAACTAACCTAAACTAAACTAAACTGAACCAAACTAAACTAAACTGTACTAAACCAAACTAAACTAAACTAAACTAAACCAAACTAAACTGAACTGAACTAAACTAAACTGAACTGAACCAAACTAAACTAAACTGTACTAAACCAAACTAAACTAAACTAAACTACACTGAACTGACTAAACTAAACTAAACTGAACCAAACTAAACTAAACTGTACTAAACCAAACTAAACTAAACTAAACTAGACTGAATTGACTAAACTAATCTTAACTAACCTAAACTAAACTAAACTGAACTAAACTAAACTAAACTGAACTGAACCAAACTAAACTAAACTGTACTAAACCAAACTAAACTAAACTAAACTAAACCAAACTAAACTGAACTGAACTAAACTGAACTAAACTAAACCAAACTAAACTGAAATGAACTAAACCAAACTAAACTAAACTAAACCAAACTAAACTAAACTGAACCAAACTTAACCAAACTAAACTAAACCAAACCAAACTAAACTGAACAAACTAAACTAAACTGAACCAAACTTAACCAAACTAAACTAAACCAAACTAAACTAAACTAAACTGAACCAAACTAAACTAAACTAGACTGAATTGACTAAACTAACCTAAACTAAATTAAATGAACTCAACTGAACTGAACTGAACTAAACTGAACTAAACTAAACAACTGAACTGAACTGAACTGAACTAAACTAAACAACTGAACTGAACTGAACTAAACTGAACTAAACTGAACTAAACTGAACTGAACTGAACTAAACTGAACTGAACTAAACTAAACCAAACCAAACTAAACTGAACTGAACTAAACTGTACTAAACCAAACTAAACTAAACTAAACTAAACCAAACTAAACTGAACTGAACTAAACTAAACTGAACTGAACTGAACTAAACTAAACCAAACTAAACTGAAATGAACTAAACCAAACTAAACTAAACCAAACTAAACTAAACTGAACCAAACTTAACCAAACTAAACTAAACCAAACCAAACTAAACTGAACAAACTAAACTAAACTGAACCAAACTTAACCAAACTAAACTAAACCAAACTAAACTAAACTAAACTGAACCAAACTAAACTAAACTAGACTGAATTGACTAAACTAACCTAAACTAAACTAAAATGAACTCAACTGAACTGAACTGAACTAAACTGAACTAAACTAAACTGAACTAAACTAAACTAAACTGAACTGAACTGAACTAAACTGAACTGAACTGAACTAAACTAAACTGAACTAAACTAAACTAAACTGAACTAAACTGAACTGAACTAAACTGAACTGAACTGAACTAAACTAAACTAAACTGAACTAAACTAAGCTAAAATGAACTGAACTGAACTGAACTGAACTAAACTAAACTAAACTAAACTAAACTACTCACCTGCATTTCTTCGAGCTCTCCAGACTTTTCTAGAGTTGCTAACGGGTAGACGTTTGAGTTTAGCTTGAGGAAATGCTCGTCTCATGGCATTTATTTGTTTTTTTATTGTTCTCATCTTTATGTGTCTTCATGGGTCTTTATTGCTTTATTGATTTTTGATCTGCACTTTGGTTAATGAAGGTTGTTTAAAATGTGCTCTGAAAGTGAACCTGGCGTATTAATTGGATCGATTTTAAGACAAAGCCCAAAGAACAACATCCGTGCCAACAGCACTTGGGCAGAGGGATCACATCATCATAGCAACCCTCTGCTGGATGCAGCACCACAGGTGTGTTCACACCTGAACACGGGAAATATTTGTTTCCCATCCTAACGACTGATTCGGGCTGCTCTGATATGGTGGATGCCAGAGCAGGTTTCTGCTTGGGGGGGGGGGTTGGTGATGCATCGTGACTAATCCAGTGGCGTGCTGCCATGTTGACTTTTACTGTGCAATTATCTAATGGCGCTTCTGTTCTCAAGGACATTGCTGTGGGCAGGCAACCAAATGGTTGTGATGGTTTTGAAAGTTCTGCTCTGGTTCTGCGGCGTTCCAGACCAGTAACATGGATGATGACAGCGCTCACCTTTACCATTCTCCACATCCTGAGATGCAATGACGAACCCGAATCCCTCGCCCGGCTTTCTTCTCAGCTCCACGTCAAACCCTCTCAAAGGACGGGTCCGTTCGCCCCTCCTCTTCTCCAGACTCTCGTCCGGCACCGACACACCGCCGGCCTCGTCCTCCAGGCCAATGTCAATCCAGTCTTTGGGCTCCATGGTCAGGGTCACTGGAATCGACTCCAGGAAACTGGTGCTCTGGATCAGCGAGGAGCCCATCCGGATCGGGGATGGAGGTGGGATTGGGGAGGTGCGGGGCATGGGCATGGGCAAAATGTCCGACAGGGCAGATGAGTTGTCTGACCCAACGGGGGGAGGAGGGGGATGCAGAAGAGGGGGAGGCAGTCTCCGAGCAGAGCCGGGGGAGATGGAGGAATGATAGTTCCCTAAGAGAGAAAAGAAACCAAATCAGCAGAGTTCCCGTGAAGAGTCCGGCTCCACAGTGAAGGTGAATCGTTTACCTCCTCTGTAAATCAGCAAAATGACTTCTCCCTGTTTGGTGTGTTCCTGCAGAATCGTTTGGATCTTTGGGAAAACAGGGAGTCTTTTAGGAATGCTTGATATTATCTTACATGATGATTTATGAAACATGAGAAATAAATGTTGGTATTTGAACAAAAGGATCCAGAAGCACCATTCTGACGAGTTACCTGTGCACAGCTGAGGCTCTGGACATCAGCTCCATTGATTTTGACGATAGCGTCCCCTGGCTGCAGGGAGCTGCACTGCTTCCTGTCCCAGACCCTCTCCACCACAGTCACCCTGCCTCTGTGTCCACCGGCTGCCAGGCTGAAGCCCAGGCCTCGGTCTCCTTCGGCTTGTGCCAAGGCCACTGGAACCAGTTCCCCCCCACTGAAACTCCCAAAGCCGCTGCCGACACTCATGGCCCCAGGGGACGACACGTCGCTAGGACTGCCGTTTGGGCTGGTGTTGCCGTGGATACCATTAAAGCTGTGGTGACGAGGGCTCTCCGGCGTGGGGGCTCTGAGGTGGGCGGTGCGTGGTCCGTAGAGCTGAGGGTGGGTGCTGCGGGGACCGGCGCTGGAAGAAGACGGTCTCCGTGGAGACTCGGGTAGAGGCAGCCGGGCCCCAGGTATGGTGCAGTTAGACAGGTCACTTTCTGAAGACTTTGATGTTCCATAATGCAGGAGGTGTGGCGGCGTTGAAAGGGAGTTATTGTTGTGATTTCGGATCAATGATTTCCTGATCAGAAAGAAGAACGACGATTAAAATCAAACCTAAACAAACCGCTGCTCTAAAAAATAATCCCATCTGGCATACCTGTGTGAACCGATCGCTGAAACCACCTCACTGTCACTCTGACTGGCCTGCGTCGGGTCAAGCGACTGCAGCCTGGCTAAACTCTTCAGGGACCGAGGAGGGTGAACCGGCGAGGGTGTGGCAGCGTCGCTCACACTGGAGCATCTGTACGGGGGAGGCGGTCTGGAAGCGAATGGCGTGGCGTTCCCGTTGGCATCTAGAGTCACACCGGGCTGCGTGTAGCCCCCGTCACTGTGGACCTCGTTATAATGCTGAGTCTGGGGTGCGGGCGTCGACAGGCGAGGTAGCGGGTGAAGAGACTGAGGCTGGGTGGTGGTCGGCGGTAGGATAGGACCTTCACTGTCCAGAGACCTCGGCGAAGGCTGCTTGAGGAGACCGTTGGGGTTGTAGAGCATGGGGTATCCCCTTTTAACCTCTACATCCACACTGTGACCCACAGGCACTGACTTGAGCATCCCTACAACCTCTTTGTGAGACTTTCCCAACACACAAACGTCGTTGATGTACACCAGGATGTCCGCTAGCAAAAAAACAAAAACAAAAGAAAACATCAGATTTCAGTCATTTGAATGTATAGATATGTGTTTGCAAAAAAATAAATTCTGGCTATGCTCTGTGTGAGTGTGGCCTAATCCCCTAAAACGTAATCCCTCTAAAGCAGCCTGTTAACAAACACGAAGCAGATCAGCCGCTGCAGAGGCCTGCTGAGCTCCTAGAACGGTGTTAGCTGCCTCCACGGGGCAGCTGCGTGCATTTTCATCGACACGCTGCACACCACCGTATTTCCAATGTTATGATAGCTAGATTATGGTGTTCTTGTCCAGAGGATTATGGGCTTGGATCTACACTTGCTGTGAGATCAGAGAACCTCACTGTTCTAATCAAGGAGCGGAGCTACAAGTGTCCAAAATCACCTATGTGCACCTCTGATTTCAAAAGCATCACGTAAACAAATCCATCTGTTTATAAGATATTCCCAGTAAACAAATGAGAAGTTTTACCCGTCTTGAGAGTGGAAGGTCCACTTGTCGTGACGCTGTAGACCTGGAGGAGCTCTCTCGGCCTGCTGCCTCCAACGATGTTGAAACCAAAGCCTCTGGAGCCTTTGATCAGGTGCACGTGCACAGGGTACCCTCTGAGCTCATCCGGATGGTCTGTGAACCCTGGTCCGTCACCAAAGCACAGAAAGCAGGAAAATGAAGGAGTGGTGAGATAATTATGACGCTTACCTCCAAGGAAAAGGTCTTCCAGGAGAAAAAGTGTCACCAGGAGGGAGAAAAATCTTTTTCTACACTAATGATTAGAAATGACTGGTTGGAAGAAGAGAGGAGAAAAGAGAGATGATCGCTGTCGGCAGACGGATTTTAGTAAAGTGCATCACCAACCAAAGCTTCTGGTGGAGAGGCTGCATTAAAAGCAGAATCCATTACTGAGCAGCGAGTTAAATTTGGCGACTAATCCATTAGCTTGGTTCGGTCTGAGCATCTCTTAATAAAGCCCTAGCTGGTTGCTTTAAGCTTCAAGAATGATTATTTGTGTTGTTCTGATATTAAAAACTGCAGAATACCTTGATAAGTTTCTTCTATGCAGGTCTTTATAATACTGTACCGCCTCCTGCTGGTGAAGCGAGGGCGCTATGCTTCACTGACCCAAAACTCTACCAATCCTTTTCACTTTGCCATCATGACGATGAACCAGACTCCAGCTTATTTCTACATTATTTCAGCATGAAGCCTGTCACATGTGACCCTCCCGACCCTGCCAGTCAGCGCAGCAGGTCTGGCTCGTTGCCAGCAACTCCGAGCTTTAGGCCTCAATCACGTCCACTCCCCTGTCAGGCGAAAAGCTCATTCTGTCTCATTTGACTCTAACAAGCCGGCTGTGTTTGTGACTTCCATGCGTGACAAATTTGCAGCTTCATTAGGACCTTCAGCTGATAACGTGTCGCTGGTGTCCTAACGGGAGCGACCGGAAAGGAGACAGGAGCAAACAGAGGAGCTCACACTCGTTCCTGTAGAGGGCCTCCCTGCTCGAGGGACGAGGACTCAGCCAGCTGGTCCTTTTGGGGCTGCGCCTTGGAGAGGGGAAGCAGAAGAAAAGCACAATGAGGAAAAAGGAAAGCCGTATTTTTTACTGCATGTGTAGAAATGTCATTTACAAACAATAACGGCAATGCAGAAAAAGGCTATCAGATTAATAACAAATGCAGGATATTTAGATCACAGGAATGAACTTTTTATTAAAACGCGGACAATGAAGCTCCAGGACTTGGTTAAATACAAAACAGCACAAATAATGTATGAAGTAAGAAATAAATTAATGCCTGATAAAATACAGAAACTGTTCACAGAGAGAGAAGGAGGATAAAACCTGAGAGGGACACTAAACTTAAAGAGCAAGTCACCCCCAAATCAACTATTTTTTTCTGATAAATTACATAAATGCATGTCTAATCGTGCTGCAGACACGTGTAGTCAATAGTTTTGCACTTTAGTGCATCTTAGTTAAAATTAAAATATTCTGCCTGAAACTGTCAGTGTTGTGCCGTCGTCAGGTAAAAACTCTTCACTGCATTTGAATTTAAATCTGCCACCGCTATTGGCTAAGAGGTATGCTATGATGTACACTGGTACATTATGATGTCACAATGTCGTGAGTGTATGTATTTGTTAGTGGCTCCGCCCTCTCGGTCTGCTAGGCAACAGCATTTGTTGCATTTTTCAAACATGAAGTGGGAGTGAAGTAAGTTTCTTGTAAGGGGTGACTTGCTCTTTAAAGATACATAAGTTTAGAACAAGATTAAAACAGATGTGTATCACAATAATAGGGGTTAAACTATGGAACAATTTAGAAGAAGAAATCAAAGTAAGTACAAATATAAATGTGTTTAAAATGAATTATAAAAAACATATTCTGAACATGTATATAGTGGAAAATCGATGATTTATGTGGGCGTCCTTTATTCTAAGGAAAAGTAAATTGCGTCAATTGTAAAAAGATGTTTTTTTTTCTTTTTTGTTTTTTTCCATATGGTTTGGTGTTTTTTTTTTTTTTTGGTGACTTGTACCATTTTGTTTGTTTTAATGTAGGTTTTGTGTTAGATTTAGTAAACAAGTAAAAATTACTTGTATAAAGGGGTAGGGATATATAAGTTTCCCTTCAGCCTACTCCTTTTCAAACAGAGAAGAAGGGATGATGATATATATTTTTTCTGTTTGTGGTATTTTTTAAAAAATTATGCATGTTTTCTTTGTTTGAAATGAACTAAACTAAACAAAATGTCAGCCATTCGTAGTTTTTTTTTCCTTTGGCTTTAGCTTCAGACACAGACCTCAGCTACTGATACAAACACGTTTACATTTTCACCGTCTAGACTGGCAGGAGTGTAACATTTGCCACTTCGTTCCTCGTGTGGCACAAAACACACAACCAGTCACCTGCCCACTTACCCGAGGTGTGTTTGTGTGGAAAAGCTGCAACGGATCACCAGCTCAAACGTTCCAGATGGTGTCCCTAACAGCCTCAGTTTGAAGAAATAAAGCGTCTGATGAGCTGAACCAGAATAATTGCACAAAGCAGCTTCAAGCTCCCATTTTAATTGAGGCTCACGCAAATAAACAAGTTCACCACCGTGAAAGTCTTCATGGTTGTTCGCTAGTGCGAGAGACCGCTGCAGCAACATCTGGAGTGAAGGTTTGTGGAGTAACTTGGCCTGGCGTTTAGGAGCCTGGAGCTTTGAAACAACTAGTCACTTTTGTCTCTAGGTGTCACTAAAACCGACACAAAAACAGCAAAAATGAGCTTTTATTTTATAAGCTGGACTTCTGTGTTTCAGTAACATGTTCAGTTTTTGTTCTTTCACTTTTAGAACACCTCTTTCTGTTCTGTGACCTCGTTTGAATGAGGGATGTCCCGATCCGATCACATGATCGGAAATCGGCCCCGATCACGTGGTTTCAGGCTCGATCGGGACATCCCTCATTTAAATACAAAGTGCTTCACATCCGTAATACCAAATCAAACCAAACACCTTCTGACTAACAGCTATCAACAACACCTCCGTCTAAAACCCAACTACCAAACTGGCCAACGGCAGAGCCCGACTTGCACAAACACCATCTAGAGGCTAACTACTTACTTGGTTTTGTGAAGTTTTGAGTGGAAGCATGGCCCTAATACGGAGCCCGCCCCATTTCCTTTGTGGTTCAGTTGACGCTCCATCAGATCAGCCAGATGGTCCGCGGTTATCAACCCGCCTGCATGCACAGGGTACCAGAGGAAGGGAGAGGCGCTGTGCCTCCAGTCAGTGTGTGCGATTAGGCTTTATATTGTGACCAGAAGCTGGTGAGCCCGGAGACTGTGGTCTGGTCACGTTAAAGTCATGTTTGGAGTAAGAATAATAAAAAAATGCAGTATGTCAGGGCTAAACATTAGGTTTAGGTGCATGAAGGTCAAAGGTTAAATAAAATAAGACCCCTCTGCTGCCTTTACTCTCCATATGTACTGTTGTTGCTGCCACCTCTCTGTGTCAGGAGTAATGTCCGTCCCTGTCCTTTAGCCTTTGTCCTCTCAGACACTACTGGGTGGAGGGGAAAGGTCAGCGATGCTGAGCCCGGTTCTTCAACCCAAACTCGTGGTCGGGTCCTCTGAATAAGGACAATTTGACCAATTTACGCTTTAGAATAATCTTAGTTTTACTCAGTTTTAATTGAACTTCATGCTGATTTACAGCTAATCTGATTTGGAGTTGTTGGAGTTTAGAGGGGGCGACGGTGGCACAGGAGTTAGGTGCTCGCCCTGTAATCGGAAGGTTGCAGGTTCGAGCCCCGCTCAGTCTGTCGTTGTGTCCTTGGGCAAGACACGTAACCCACGTTGCCTGCTGGTGGTGGTCGGAGGGACCGGTGGCGCCAGTGCTCGGCAGCCTCGCCTCTGTCAGTGCGCCCCAGGGCAGCTGTGGCTACATTGTAGCTCATCACCATCAGTGTGTGAATGTGTGTGTGAATGGGTGAATGACTGTGTTGTAAAGCGCCTTGGGGGGTTCCAGGACTCTAACGGGTGCTTTATCAAATACAGGCCATTATGAACTGCAGCTTTAGAAATACACTGAAGAGAAATGAATTTCCCATCTTCATGAAACTCTGGATCAATTTCAACGCAACATTCAGAAAGCTTAAATCACATTTACGAATACAAACACCGAAAGCTTAAAGCGAGAGAAAACGACCTGAACCCTCACATTTCCTGGGGGGGTTGACCACAGGAGAGGGAGTCTGTTTGATAAAGATCCCATCAACCGTCTGACAGCTCGGATGAATTCTCAGACGGCACTCCTCTGTTGTACGTCAACAACTAATGAACTTATGACATCAACTCAAGTCAAGATGAACGACACGGCTACCAGACCTCTACAGACACAGACGTGGAGCTAAACGTCACGGGAGAGGAACCGAGGAACCGAGGAACGTTCGTAACACAGAAGCTGAAGGACAGTCAGCCGTAGCTGGTTTACCGTGTGGAGTTCAGCCCCGACGAAGCCAAGACAGACACCGCTAGGTGTGTGTGTGTGTGTGTGTTTACACAGAGTGAGACAGTATTGCTGAATCAGCAGAATGAAAACTAATGTCGATAAACGAGCAGACACACACACACACACACCATTTCTTCCTATACACGTCAGACTGGACTAAGTGATTGATCAAACATAAATAACAAAAGCGTTTTCCCAGCTTTAAATGTAAAAAGTTCATTTGATTTCTGTTTTTGAAACAACACTTACAGTAGAAGACAGGACGAGCCTTGTGGACGTCTGATTAGTGCTCATTCACCCACAGGAGAAGGCTAGCTGTCTTTAAGCTAAGCTAAACTGACAGGCAGACAGAATGATCTAAGCCAGAACAAACCCCTGTGTTACGATTGCGACCAGTCAGAAGGAACTCACTCGATGTAAAGTGATTCTCCCGGGTCACTGAAGGCCTGCTCCCAGTGGTCAGGCATCACACCTCTGATTCTGGCGCCTCTCCTGCTACCGATGATCCCATTCTCTGCGACGTGACCGACCCCTCCGCTGCTGGACGCCCTGGGCCGACCGGGAGAGCGGTGGACAGCAGGATTACCGCGTCTCACACCTCCAGAGCCTCCTGTAAAGATGGTGGAGATGACTGAAACACAAACAGTGACACCACAAGCAGGGAGTGGGGCGCGTCAGATGCATCATGAGGTCCGTATCCCTGTCCTCCCACTGTGAGCGTCCGTCTAGCCATGATGCATCGGACACGTGTCCCGGTACTGTCCTTGTGTCTGTCCTCCAGCTGTGAGCATGGATCTGAACCTCAGACACAGGCTCCTGCTGTAAAGGACACGTCCCAGCCGCCCACCAAGTTACACTTGACTCAGCGTCGGTCACCATGTTGGACGGCTCTCCCCAGCCCTCAGCCTGACCGTTGGGAGAACATTTCCAAACATCTGAAAGTCCGCCAGCATTTCCCTCCTCCCACTCTGGTCCCTCTCTGGTCTTCTGCAGCGCTCTGGCTCCACGCCTCCCAACCTGCTGAAGCACCACCCGCTGTCGCTGCTCTCCAAACTCCACCTAAACACACGGTCTCGTCTCCTCCCGCTCCGTTCTTCTAGTCCAGAGGTTCATCTCTGGACACTCAGGCTGAACAACTTCATTTAGAGGAAAACCTCGTCAGAAAGTCTTTCATTTAGCTGATCAGAAAACAAAACCGACAAGATGTGGCGACGTCTGAAAAGGTCTTGATCTAGAGCCAATGTTTGTTTTGTCAGCAGGGCTGCAGCAGCAGCAGCATGGGGGTGGAGGGTGTGATCGTCATGTTTTTGAATGTCAACAGCTGATTTGTAGATTAAAAAAACACAAACAGCATGTCGGACGGTTGGTTTAACCGTTTGTCAAAAAATCTTTGCTGAAAATATAACCAAGAACCGGAATTTCACTTGAAACTTCGATCAAGAGCAGCTCCTGTGTTTGCAGGGGCGTGTCAAGGGGGAGGACTGGGGTAGCACATGCCACCCTTGGAATCTGATTGGCCACCCCAGGTGTCACCACACTGAATTCCCTTTAAATGGGCTCTTCATTGTCCACAACAGGCTTGAGGTAAAACAAAAAAGCATAACTATTGGTGCCACCTATGCACAAAGTAGTGCCTCACCTGGGCCACCCCATTGTAAAAGATCTGGACACGCCCCTGTGTGTTTGTGAGGGGACAAACCCAAACGCCAGCTTTACGAAGACGTCCCAACGCATAACGTCAGTGTCTGAACGGTCTAACAGGAAACTGATGCCTGGCGTCTTTGGGTGGGAGCGGAAGCCCCGCCTACCACCCTGGACACAGTCATGGCGTTTTTTTTTAAACGTCACATTAAATAATAACTGAACATTCAGCACCGAGCTAAAGTCATCCGGAGTCACTGCCTGGAAAAAAAGATCAGAGTGCTTTCAGACTTTTTAGTCAGGACCGAAGGGGCGGAGCTTAAAACATGTACAGCTGCCAGCCGCCAGAGGAAGCATGTTAGTAACTAAATATTTATGTTGGTGGTGTGGACAGGAATTACCTTTAAAAGTGATGAAAATGGAAAACTAACAATACACAGTTTTAAAAATAACAATAACGTGGTTTGATCTCGTGCTGCTGCCTTTAGAAAGAAGCTGCAGAAGAAGATGAACTTTCTACATGAACTGCAAACATTTAAAATGCATATTTAAAGTGTGTGTAGTGGAATTTAAATCACTTGGAACGACTCGGTGAAAACGTGCGACGTAACGATTCTGGCGTGATCTCTTGCACAGTTCTGTTGATTATTTCTGAGGCTGCGGGTTTACGGATGAACTCATCCCACCACACCAAAGGTCCTTTTAATGACCCCGTAATCATTTTCCCCAGCGTGTATTTTGATTATAAAAACTAAACTTTGCTGCTTTGTGTCCCGTCGTCGCTGCAGTGAGTCAGGATCTGGATCTTCTGGTTGCTGAATATTAAGCATTTTAAAGACTTAGTAAAGAGGATTTATAAGATCATACGGAAAACTGCCTCCTTCCTTTCTCCCTCCATGCTTACACCTTCCTGCTTCAGAGCCACCAAAGACAAAATGACCTTCCTCTGGAGGAGATCCAGCAACCGACCAGGCCCCGCGTCTACCGAGACCATGCAGCACACTAATTGTACTAATGATTGATTAACTTGGGCATCAGAGACTGACACCGTAGATAGAGGCACTGGATACTGCCCTCGGCTTAGCAAGCATCCCTTCTGTTCTCTGTAGATTTTCATCGTGTAAACAACAAAACGTTGCGGTGTCATTTGTGTCGTCATCAGCTGATCGACACTTGTTTGCATTCTTAGCTTTGATCGCACCAGCTGATGCCTAGCTTAGCAGCACTTGCCTTGCAGACCAGAGTCATCCTCGCCGTTGACGCTTTCCTCTGGAGTCTTTTCCAGGTTGCTGAGCGATTTGCTGCGCGTGCGGAAGTTTCTGAGCAGGTTTCGATGCTCCTGGTAGGTGATTGGGGGGCTCTCTGCGCTGATGTGAACGGGCCGAGGTGTGCCGTAGTAATTTCCTGGAGCAGCGGAGAACAGGACAATAAATCATGCTGGGGGGGGGGGGGGGGGGGGAGCACCGACAGCATGGAGTGGGAAGCTCTGGATTTGGGACAGGAATGTTAAGACTGACACAAATGAAGATTATTGCTGTAAATCAAAATCCTACCTGTAGGTCAGCTGTGGCACACACACACACACACACACACACACACACACACACACACACACACACACGAGGTTATCTCCTAAAGCAGAGCAGGTTCATGTGATTGAGTGCACGCACCAAGCACGCTGCCTATTTCTGTATACCTTATCTATCCCCTGAGATCAAATACTGTTTTTGTTCCAGCCGTCTGCTCCAGCTTCTAGAAACGAAAGGAAATCACCGCCGCCCTCCCTCTGAGTCAGATGGGTTGAAGGGAAAATAGTAGATGAGTGAACTCTGCAGCAAGGTCACCAGCGGTCACCCTTTACTGCTGCTTCTGCATGGGCTTGATGCCGCTAACCCTGCTGACATGGGAGCTAAGAGTCTGTCGGTGTCAGACCCGAGGCAGGTGACAGGACGACATTTATCGCTCCCATTAAACTCATGAATAATGGATGCTAATGTAAGGCAGCTTTTAAATCAGAGGCAGCACTCTGACCCTTACAGGCTGCCGTAGGCTTCAGCTTGCAGCTTGCAGCTTTACAGCGTGACGCGTCTAAAGAATGGGAGGACTTTCTTACATTCAGACCAGGACGATGGTGGGGCGCTGTTATGAGGGTGTGGTGCGGGTGAGAAGAAGTTTGTTTATTTAGTACTTTTCACAGACGGAAGTCACAACGTGCTTTAGAGACAGCGTTAAAACCACGGGAAACAAACTGGAAACTACGCTGGGAGAAGAGAAACCATCAGAGCAAACTGACTGGTCTGATGGATAACGAACTTCAGCTGAAGCAGAAACACGACTTATGGTACGTATGACCCAGATAAATCCGCCCCCTCACTGGTACTACTTATATGAACAGCAGCAGCAGGGATCAGAGACTGATCTCTACAGCAGAGGTCTGCGCAAAATTCCAATTATATATCAGGGAACACTTAGAAATATGGACTAACCCCGTCCACAAGGAGACCAAAGTGTTGTTCCAACAACATGGTTCATCCCACAGGTTCATGTTTCTCCAGCCAAGCTGCCCCCAGCGAGGTGAAGCCCCCCCGCCCCCCGTCAGTCAGTGAGTGCATCAGAGGAAACGTGCTGATGAACAAGCAGTGCTGCATGGCCCAGGGCGATGCGGTGAATGGCGCAAACACATCGGTTAAGAATAGGGGCTGCATGACTTAATTTTTTTTAAAGTCGACCGTCAAGTAATGAAAATCGAGTCGACTTCGACTAGTCGTTGATGATGTCACACACCTGAAGCGGCTAAAACTGACGATGACCAAGCATTTTATTCTGACGCGGGCGGGAGGGGGGGGGGGGGTGGACAATTTAAACTGCGCCCACATTTTCAAAGTTAAACATCTCTTTTAACAACGGTAGTTTCTGCTTCAGCCCCCCCCCCCCCCCCCACACACACACACACACACAGCGGCTACAAACTCACTGATGCGCCTGCAGCCTCTCAGAGTTCCTGCTGCTCTAAACATTAAAATAATTATTTCATTTTCTGTTCCTCACTTCTGATTTCCTTCAATGGTGTCTGTTTGTTGCAACCAGCAGGTACAAAAACTAACTTGTTTTTATTTGACTATTTTTCTGTCCTGCCTGTTTATTATCTTCCTGCATCTCCTCTCAATCCTAAAGAGAAACTGCTACCTGCGTTCATATATATTCACCTCATGAGTTACCTTTGAACTGCAGTTCTAAAAGATCTACCGACCGCAAAAACAGCGGAGTGCGCACCGGCCGCATCAGTGAGGACAAGGTGATACGCCCCGATCCACAGCAGCGAAACGCATCAGGCACAAATAAAAGAATAAAAGACAGAAAACATGAAAGGAAATGAGCCGACATGAACGATCGCGTGTTAAATTAGTTTTTGAGGTGGCGACACCTGATTTGATAATGTTTCTGTGGCCGTGCTCAGGACGCAGATGTCTGGAGCGCGTCAACGATCAGAGCTTTGCATGCGCAAGCTGGTTAAGGTTAGGATGGGGGTGAGGGGAAGGTTAAATTGCAAGAGGGTAAAGGTCACAATTCGGTTAAATGTCCGTTTTACCGCGGGCATCAGATACCGACACTCTGGCACAGCGCGTCAACTCCCGACATGCAGGGGCTCCTCACCTGCTGTCTTTTCCGAGGACTGCATCTTGTCTGTAATTATCACGTGACAGCGACTAGTCGATGACAGGCATTAAAAGTCACTACGGAGCAGTGAAGTCGACTAGTTGATACAACTCCTAGTTAAGAGTCACATTTAGATGTTTCAGGTTGCTTTTAAACAAGTTGCAAGGATCAGCTCAAAGGACCGACCACACGACTGTTGGCCCCGGGGGCCACGTGAGGTTCTGTGGTCCCTTCTACTGCTGCAGTTTGAGTTTAGACCAAAAATACCAGCAATACGTCAACAGGGAGCCTAACGCCGGGGACACACCAGCTGCGGAAGCGCCGCGAAGCGCCGAGAAGTGAATATCTCACGAAATTCGGCCTCTGCTCGCCGCTCCTCAGTTCAGGCCCCAGTGGAGGCGCGCCTCGGCTCAGCTGTAGTTTTTCTTTTAAACACTTGGTGTCCTCCATTTCTCTTTGCCTTTTCTCAGCTCTTTCCTCTACGTTTGAGTGTTTGTACGTGTGTGTGTGTGTGTGTGTGTGTGTGTGTGTGTGTGTGTGTGTGAACCTATGGTATGAGTTGTTTCTGCCAGTTGAATCTCTTGGAACCCGCTCCAGTTCTGCAGCTGTATCCTAGCAGTTTCTTCCGACATGGGTACGTAAATAATCATGTTTTTCGGGGGTCGTACAACTCCTCGTGTTTCTCAACTTCCATAATTAAATTAAAGTCATCCATCCTAACTGCTTGCCTCAGACTTTCTGCCTCTGTCCTGTTTGCTCTGGTGAAAAGACACCCAAAACCACTCCCCCCTTCACGTGGTCACACACGCACACAAGTTCGATGTGTGTGTGTGTGTTTGTGTGGTTTTTCTGCAGTGTGATTACGAACACATTTGACTATTGCGGAATTTTATTTTGAAATGCTTTATTTTGTTAAATTTACCGGCCTTCCTCTTATGTCTAGGTTTGACTTCCTGCCAGAATTGACGCGATTCACCCGCGGCTCGCGAAAAAAATAGAGCCGACGCCGAAATGATCACTGCACGGCGCGGGCTGGAGCGCCGGCGCGAGGCGATTCGCGGCGCGAGGCGGCCCATGTGGTCTATAGCTTAACAAGGGCGCCGAATGAAGGCGGTCCCATTTTCGCGGCGCTTCTGCGGCCGGTGTGTCCCCGGCGTAAAGTCTCCCTCTCTGGTCGGCTCACTGTTGCCCGGAAGAACGAAAAAATGAAAGCAAGTCAACGGAGCTAAAAACACTATTTTCTAATCCGCTTCGCCTTACGCCCTGGATCGTACATGTTGTGCTGCAATTTGAATGAAAAGTAATGATGGGTGTTTCGACCGCACCAGTCACGTACTTTGAGGTTTATTAGCTTGTAAAAGTTCGTAATTAGCAAGACTACACACCAGAAATCGGCACGTCGCATATGTGACGTCACCACATAATCCCCTCTCCCCTAGCGTCGCTGCTACTTACCACATGACCAGAGTTATGGTGGTTCTTTCCTCCTGTGGGAAGTTTGCTGAACTTACAGCCCTTTTCCCTCAGTTTTCTCCGTGTCTGGTTCGATGACGTCACTTTCTTGAAGCGTATTTGTAGTCCTGGACTTATTTTCACACAAAACCTAAAACATCGTTACCCCCTGTCCAAAAATAAGCGCGTTCTTGGTATCAAACTGCTTCTTTAAAATTCACGGACATCATACGTGAAATCCATGGTACAAAACAAGCGGAATTAAAAAAGAGCGTTTTAGCCCCGTTGACTTGCGTTCATTTTTTTCCCCGTTCTTCCTGGGACCCGTGGTCCGGAAGTGACTCTGGCTCCCTACATAAAGTCCAACTTGTAGGAAAAAGAATCTGATGGCGTTAAAAGGTCAATCTCACCTTTGAACTTTCCGCTCTCGAGCAGCGCTCCCGACTCCTCCAAGGAAAAGAACTCCTCAATGGAGACAAAGTTGTAGTCTACGCCTGAGACTTCCCCCTCTCTGGGCTGCCGGGTCGTGCCTGAGCGAGACAACATGACGTCATGCATCAGAGTGATGAGGCTGCAAGTAACGCCTGCTCTGACATGGATGATATATCAGTTAATCAAAGCCTTTTCCCTCCCATCAGGCCTCATCAATCTCTGGACTCAGGGTTTAAACAAACTCAGCGAGCTATAAATAGTCTCTGTTTGACAGACGACGCAAAAATAATGCAAAAGGAGCCGGTTACTCACCGTGTGCAGGGTTTGGAAATGTTATTAAAATGAAAAACAAGAACAGACTCAAACACAATTAAATAGAAGCAACATTAATTTCATCACCAGTGCATCCAACATCAAACCATGGACATTAACCAAAGGCTTTTATTATGAAAAGATAAATAAATGAATATTAATGAGGTGCTGGGAAAGTCTTCAGGTTGTTTGATCTCTGTTAGCAAGGTGGAAGAATCCATCATTGGAACTGATTCATGGTGACGCCGGCCTGCAGAAGAGCAGCGAGGTTTCTGAGGCTTCAGATCTCCACACAACTAAACACCAGAAGAGGAACGCGGTGGGAAACGGTTCCCACTAAACAGCTGGAGGAATTCTAATTTACAAATCAGAACAGGAAGCTGACCTTGAAGTCAGACAAAATCACACCGAAGTAAAGACAAACCTCTGTCCTTCCCCTGGAGGACCGTGTGTGTGTGTGTGTGTGTGTGTGTGTGTGTGTGTGTGTGTGTGTGTGTGTGTGTGTGTGTGTGTGTGTGTGTGTGTGTGTGTGCACGCTCACTGCAGACCCTGCATGTGTCATTGTAGCTGTGAGAGCTGCTCCCAGGACAGCAGTGCATTAATCACAGGTTTTACAGGGTATCTGTGCGCGACTTCCTCTGTCTATACACACACACACACACACACACACACACACACACACACACACACACACACACACACACACACACACACACACACACACACACACACACACACACACACACACACACACAGTCATGTACTGGGGTGACTGCTCCTCTCATGGTTTCCATCGTTGAGCTGCTGTGTTTCAGGAGAGGGAGGCTCCAGCTGCAGCTCGTTGACAATCAGCGGGTCCAGCCATAAGAGGAGGAGGAGAACACATCTCGATGCCGGATGATTAACTACAACTTGGTAGTTCCAGCCCTTTGTGTCTCCTGGTTAAACTCTAATGACTTTGAATTTTTTGTGTCTCTGTGGATTAACCCTGCTTACCTGTTCCTAGGATTATTTGGATCGTTGTGGACCTTACCCTGACTCCTCAGGATACTCCTTGGACTTCTGAAGCTCCTCTGGTTCTCCTGTGGCTCCCCAGTTACCTTTCCACAGTCCCGCTGGATTACTCTCCTCCGCTGGATTACTCACCTGTGCTTCATAAATCTCACCGTTCTCCTCTCCTCCCTGCCGGCCCGCTCTCCTGCTCTCCTCGTGCTCCCTCTCCTGGACACCCCCTTCCTGGATTCACCCCGGCACTCCACCTACCCTCCCCTACTCCTCAGCTCCCCGTAAGTCTTAACTCTGCACCTAACTAGTTCTGACTTACCTGCCTATGCTCACCTGCCCCTCTCCTCAGACGCTGCGGTTCCGTTGAAATCCACTGGGCCTTATCCAGTGCGTCCTCAGTTCCCGATTTTAATAAAGACACTTTATTTTTACCCGTTTGGTGCGCGAGTGGTGTTTCTGCATGTCTTGGGTTAAACTCGTCCCCAAAACCATGACACACACACACACACACACACACACACACGCACAAATCCACCAAAACCAGGGTTCTGCAGCGAGCTCACCCTGCTCAACAACACAGGAGTGGACAGCAGCGCTTGACAGGCCGTCCATCAGCCGGTCCTTTCCCCTCTGCACTGTTTACTTCACACTGGGCTCTGGCTGTCTGCCCACTGCTGCTGTGCCAGTAGTACGCTCTGTATTTGTGCCGTGTAGCTCACCAATATCTCCACATGCTATTGCTAAGCCGCCCAGCGTGTTTGCACCTTTGGATCACAGCTTTTTACTGCAGAACGATCAGAACATGCACATCAGCAGCAGCCAAAAGAATAAGCACAGTATGTGTCCCTGGTAGCTAAATACCTCAAGAGACTCCTAGAAAGTAAGTATTAGATGTTAATCTACAACTCGTTCGCTTTGGAAGCCTTGCTTCTAAAGATGACCCCATAAATGTCTCCTGAGCTAAAGTCTGGGAGACTCGCATCACATTCTGATGATTTTGTGTTTTACAACTACTTTTTACTCTTCACAGATTACATGGACTTAAACAAACATGCCCTAAAGACAGCTGGGTTTTTATAATCTACAGCAAAGATGACGTACGCCAGAAGAAATGACACATCACCATCCGATGCAGAAATGTTGTTCAGCAGCAAGGACGGGATGTATAATCTAAGGGACATTTCAGGGTTCAGAGAGTCAAGACCACATACGGGAGATTTCATTCTGTTTGTTGGGTCAAAGGCTTTAATGGTCTAAATGGTGCCATCAAGCACTGTCTTCCCAGCAGCTGAAATCCCAGTACAAGGACATGGTGGTCCTGATGGAATGAAATACACTATATTACATTATATAATATTACATAAATAACATATTACATTACATAGAATTGAATTGCATTATATGATATTATATTATTACATTACATTATATTTGTCATGGTCTGTGTCTCTATATTGTGTCTTCTGGTTGTAGGTCCTCATATTAACCCTTCAGGACCGGTGTTTCAGTCATCCTCAGCCTCCTCCAGTCTGTAGCTCCAGCCTTGTCCCCAGCTCTCTCTGTGTGTGTGTGTGTGTGTGTGTGTGTGTGTGTGTGTGTGTGTGTGTGTGTGTGTGTGTGTGTGTGTGTGTGTGTGTGTGTGTGTGTGTGTGTGTGTGTGTGTGTGTATTATGTCCACCTCCAGATAGTTTGTGTGAGCCTTTCCCTCAGTCTTTAGGTTTAAATATTGTATTTTAGGGTTATCTGCCATTCTCTGTTCTGTTTCCCCATTTAGATTATTATCGTCACCTGCCTTCCCTCCAGCAGCTCACTCCGCACACCTGCTGCCTGTTTTCCTGATTGCCCCTCCCAGCCTATTTAAGCCCTGTCTTGTCTTTGTCTTGTGTCGGTCCATTAATGTTTGTTGATTCTGTCAGTTTAGTCCCTCCGTGTTTAACCAGAGTTCTTGATCCCCAGATAAGAATCAGCTTTTTGACCTTTTGGAATTTTTTGGATTTTGACTCCCAGTTTGGATTACCTTGGTTTTTGGCTCACCTACAAAATAAAGACCTATTACTTAAAATCTTCATCCCTGCCTCCGTGTCATCCTGGGTACTGCATTTTGGGTCCATCAACACCACATCGTGACTATATATATATATATATATATATATATATATATATATATATATATATATATATATATATATATATATATATATATATTAGATTTATTATTTTAATTCTAATTTTATGCCTTTTTGCATTTATCTGTTTCATTTTCAGGACTAGGCCTAAAGCGGCCATGACTCCATCATTAAGATGATACTAATTACCTCTGAGATAAGATTAGCGGTGGGGTAGGGTGACACTAACATTTATTGGTTTCCAGTCGCATAAAAGGTTGTTTTTACCGGTTTGCTCCATTCTTCCGTTTATTTTAAGCACATCATCTCCAACATGCATGTGCACCTCATATCAGTTCACTCTGGGAAAAATTACAGTCCTCTGCATCTAATTATAGATGAGATAACAAATGTCGTCATGATGTCTGACTTGTGTGTAATTCTCCTCCTCCTCCTCTCGAGGCATGCAGCATCTCTCCAGCTGATACAGTCAGGCAGGGATTCGTTATCTACACACCCTCCTTGGAGATGTTTATATATTTATATATGTGGCATGTCAGCGGGGAGACAGAATGGATTATTGACATCTTCTTCTTCCCCGCCTGTCGCTGTCGGCGCTGCACACTGATGCCCGGGAACATGGGTGAGAGAGGGACTGAAGAGGTAATTACCCAGAAGTCTGCAGCAACACCCAGCGTCGTCTGTCTGACGTGATCGCCGCACACAACCAGCCGACAGTGGGTCGCACCGCTGAAAAGGCCACAGTCCGCCTGACATGCTGCATGATGACGTTTTCTTATCTCTGACTTGCTCTGAATGCAATTAGAAAAGTCTTTTATGGGGGAAGCGAGGATGCGACCGGCCTCGAGTCGGAGACTTTGGCGACTTTGGCTCTGAGTCATCCAAGGGCACAAGTACAAACGCTTCGTGAGACAATGGATGGGAAAGTTGAGGAGGGTAAAGTGAGAGCTGCAAACCCGCCCAGAGGAATAAAGGGACGAGACAAGGAAAAGTAATGTATGATCTCTGAAAACGGGACCAACATCAGAAGCACTGCTGCACCCCCACCACCTTATCTCTGTCAGACATTGGCTCCTAATTTCATTCTCCCCTCCAGATTCATGTGGCTGTAGCCTGCATTTACTTAATTCTCTCCTTCATTTCCATTCTGATGCACTGCCCTCCTAACCGAGCCTCTGTAATGATATTTCTTGCATCACTGCCAACTTGAGCATCAGAGAAAATTGCCTCATCAAAAGAAACGGAGGACTAAAATACTCCAAACAGCACAGAGACACAAGCCGCATTGTTTTTTTCACAGGAAAGAGAATCAAATATGAAAATGTCATGAGCTCTTTCCTTCCTTACCACAAAAATCCAAAAGTCAGGCTAATTAAAAAGGGAAGTTTGAATAATTAACAACAACCACGGACAAAGAGAGAGCAGGAAGAACCTACTTGTGGTCCTGAAGGGGGCCTCAATGAGCCGCTGATGAAGAACTCCTCATCTTCACAATCCTGTTTCACACAGCTGCATCGTCCAGGAAACCAGCGACACAACACACGGAGGAAAGGTTCTCACGGAGACGCTTCCTAGCTGTGCTCGGGCCGCACGCGTGTGCCGGTGTCAACAACAGCATGCTACTGTGTCATCTTCAGAAGATCAGGGGATTACTCACCCAGGGCCTGAGCCTGCCGGGTTGTCACTCTCACCAAATTAAAGCAGCCAGACATGGGAGGACGACACCAGAGCAGAGGGGACGCAGCGGACAACGTGAGAGACATTTCATCATGAATTAGATACCTGCTGCTTCCTCAGAGCGGCGCTCACACCTTCTCAGGATAACTTTACCCCTACACACAAACCTGAGAGCTCTAGAGTTCATCTGAGCTGCTCGGGTAGGCCCGCAAATGCAAAACTGTGATTACACTTCAGTGACGCCCTGAGGGACACCTCAGCCGTCCGACAGCGTCTCGTGAACCGTCCTTTGTTTCGTCTCCGACTGTTGTGTGTCGGAGGGACAGACTGTGGCATTTGACCTACTTCCTGGGGAGATTAGCGGCAACTCTACACTCCCCTGACAAGGTTAAGACTCCCCCGCGCACACACACACACACACACACACACACACACACACACACACACACACACACACACACACACACGACAGGGATGGGGGTGCCTTCCACCTCTTTAACAGGATAATTAAAGAATTAACAAGAAGCAAATCAGAAAATAGCAACAGAAACGCTTTGCTTCAATACGCTTGTGCGATTTGTCTATTTCCAGTGACGTCACGATGGCGGGGGATTAAAGTCAGCAACGGATGTACAACTACTAGCTGCCTTTGGCTGCCACTGAGCTGGCTTTTATTCAGGATGAAACTGCCGGTGAACCCGTTACACGTCCGGTCACACAGCCTGCACCGAGCTGTGGATTCTAGGTAGCACACCGCCACGCAAAATAAACTAAGCGTTGTGGCAACACAGACCTGATGTCCACGCTAAACACAACATTTCTCATTCCCTATGTCCCAGATGAGATGTGAGCCTGGTGAACGCACGCCAGTGCACGCTCACAGTGACAGGAGGAGGAGAGGAAACAGCTCTGTACACTTAAAGGCTAATTAACACCAGGATATTCACACGGCAGCAACAGAAGCTTTGTTGTCACAGAGTTAACGAGGAACCAAGAGAAGAGAGAGGCTCGGCTTTGTTATGAAAACATCAGGCGAATGACACCAGAGGAGAGGTAAAGGGCACGAGGCGGCAGGCAGAGATGTGAATCATTGTTAAAGAGACTTACAGGGGACCGCTCGGAGGTAGAGGTTCTCTCTGATGACCTGCTGGAGCTGGCTGTCCACCGAGCCGGGCGTGAAGCATTTGCTCAGATATAACCTGAGATCCTTGCACAACGCGGAGCCTGAGGGGAGGGCAGACAGAACAAGGAGAGGAGAGGAGGGAGCAGAAGCACAGGGAGTAAATAAAAACCCCTCAAAGCGAGAAGTGGAGCATGTGCATGTAAACGTGTCTGAAGTCATGATGTTTGCTCCTGACAGCCCTGATCCAAATCCACTGACGTCTTTAGACCACTTCACACGAACCCACGCTCCCTCTGGTGGACCTGTAGCTTCATTTGGAGGCGGTCAGAGCTGCGGTTCCTCTCTGCGATCTCCTGACATCGTCTCAAGTGCTTCACGGCTTCTGACGACAGGCCTCTTGCTGTTATTGATGGGCTGAACTCGTCTTCCTCTGTCAGAGCTTCCCCTGCAGGCCGCTGTCTACACCCCGGCTGTCCGTTACGCTTCGGCCGTCCACCCCTGCTCTCTGCCTCTTCGTGTTGTAAAAGCACGGCCGTGTGCACACGGCTGCAGTCTGCCACGAGTCTGTGAAGCTCTCCTGTTGCCTTTTAGAGAACAACGATGGGCTTTTGCTGATTGTGCTCTGGGACAGCTGCTGTTTTCTACGCAGCCAGAGCGAGAACGAGCTCTTCAGCTGAATGAGCGTGGCCGGGCTCAGATTACGTAACAGCTTTAAAAATTCTGTAAGCATAAGAAGGATGAGAGCAACGTAAAGAAGAGCATCTGGGCCTCGGCGGTCATAAAGCCGCGTGCGCGTTTGTATTTCTGTGGCGTTGCTGCTCTTTATGCTCGGTGTCCTGCATTAAAAGCTGGAGTCCAAGGAATAACGGTGGTAGTTTTAGAAGAAATGGGAGGAGGAGGTGTGCTACAGCAACAACCCATCCATCACTGTCCACGCAACATGCTGCCAAGCTGCCCAGGGAGGCAGAAGACTCGGAGTTGATCACAGATCCACCAGCGGCCGAGGAGCAAAGGTCCACATTTGCATCCGTGTGGCCAGTTCAGCCATCAATCTATAAAAAGCAAGGCCAGTGGGAGCTGCAACCAGGTGGCACTCCCCCCGCTCGCCACGCCAAGGCCTCCTGTGGCTGACAGGAAACCATAATGCCGCTGTCCCGTCATGTGTCATCAGGAATTTGAACCCCTAACCACACGGGCGACCTGACACACTTGGACTGGCAAACATTAACCAGTACCAGAACGCCGCAGCTGATGGGATCAGCCGCATGAGACCGGTTATGTGTAGAAACACGGGTCTGCTCTAATAATCAGTACTTATCTTCATTAATGAGATTAGATTTTAATAGTTAATAATAAGTCAATCATTTTAAAATGTCCTATCTGATATGTGGGGAAAACTCAAAGCTGTTGCATTACCTGATTTTATGAATTTTTGACGTTTCTGAAGTCCTAAAATAATAAAATAGAATAAATCTAAAGTGCAAATCTCAACAGATGATTTATTTTACTCCGTGGAACTTTTCCTAAGTAAATCCTTACAGGTCAACGTGACAGCCTTGCGTTATAACAAACAACAAAACAACAAAGCCTGACTCTGAATGCTGAGTTTGATGCCGCTAGTGGAGGCAGAGCTCACGGTCAGCAGGTTCAGTCCTACCTGATGTCACCGTCTTGATGCGGATGGGATGTGGACAAGAGCTGAGGACCCCGCGGACGTCTCCTAACGTCATGCCGAGCACCGGTGTTCCGCCGATCTCGAGGACGATGTCCCCCACCGTGAGGCCGCCGCCTGGAGCCGACGTGACGAAGGGAAACTCTCCATAATCTGCTCCTCCTCCAACAGAGATGCCCAGCTCTCCTGACGCGCCGAGCAAAGGGACGAAGCTGTCTTGCACCTTGGAGCACCAGTGCAGCTTCTTAGCCGCTGTCTTAGACATGGCAAACGAGCTGCAGAAAGAAAAAAATCAACAGAGCAGAAGGCGTGAGACAGAAAAGCGACTGACAACCTGCGACTGTCTGCAGCTTAACCTTCTCTAGGTGGGGAGTTGCACCGTTTCACATCAGAAAGTGTAAAAGTCGTGAATAATTCCTGCGTCTCTAACAGGATGTGGTGGCTAAGAGGGTGTCAACTTGAAATTCCAGAATATCATCACACGTGAACCTTTGTTTATTGGAAACACGTCCTTCATGACATGTTCTACGAGCACCAGAATCAGAAGATGTCCCCCGTGTTCTCCCTGCAGGCCCATGTGATGTTTACATGTAAACATGCAGCTCAGAGCGGAGCAGCAGACCTGCATGCACTCAGGTAGGAAAAATACCGCATGAACATTTGCACACGCGTCTGGACCGACTCACGGCCGAGGCCATGAGTCTCAAAGGTGCACAAGTATCACAGACGTGTCTTACGGAAGGACTCCCTGGGGGGTGGAAAGTATTTAAAAGGTGAGCGTTGAGCTGCAGTCGGCCTCCTGCGAGCAGCGGAGCACGTGAGCGGCTCCGAACGCAGTCGACGCGGCCAAGATTAGCTTGAGTTTAGCCAGATGTGACGCCAAACGACAGACGATGCTCGTCTGACGTGATCAGAGCAGCACCGACACCTCAACACACGGGTCGACAGCGGCGAGCAGCACCAGGATCAGGACAACAAACTTCACGTCAAAAAGAAGCGCATTACTGAGGAACGCTGGGAAATCTGTGGCATGTCCACGATGAGACGGGGTGTAGCTGTGACACCACATGATCTATGACTCCCCTTATTACAGAGGGGGTGGGCCCACTGCACAGAGGCAGAGCGCCCCAGCAGGAGGACCGGTGTTCCTCACAGGTGACCAGCAAACGGAAACACGGAGACAGAAATGGCAGACCGTCTGAAGAGAGGCTGTGTGAATGCGTTCGCTGATGTCACGGAAAGGCAGAGAACCCCTGAAGCACCCGAGAGGAGATGAGACATGCATCTGATGAGAAGCTGACATTTAAAACGGACTTATCTGTTCACGCACATGAAGGTAGCCTGAATGGGCCTTTTTCTGCTGGACCTGCTGTTATTTCATTCATCTGATCAGACCTATTCTCTGTTTCTCCAAACTGAGGTTGATCAGAGCGTTGTTAACAGAAAACAGAACCAAATCCCCACTTTAAGGCTCCGGGGTTACAGGTCGACACCGAGCGCTGGCTGGCCAAAGCAGACCTTCTACAGCAGGTTGAAGAACAGGAGATATCCGGGCTTCTCCACCTCAGTGGCTCCTCAGAGCTGTCGGGTGTCCTCCACCACATGGACGTATTTTTTTTTGGGGGGGGGGGGGGGGGGGGGGGACAGGGGGGACACATCCCCCCCCCCCTACTTTTTCCAAAGTCAAGTTTTGACCCCTGCACCTTTTACCATCTAAAAACAATATTACGCTATATTAACTTGACACGGGTTGAGCTCTAGGACCAAGCGGAAAACAACCGTTAGTGTTGAAGTCTGTTTCCCATTAGAGCATACTGTAAAGACACCCCCCCACCCCCCACCCTGTGTCCCCCCCACTTCTAAGTGAAAATTACGTCCATGCTCCACCAACATTGTTCTCAGCAAAGGAACAGGGCTCCCTGGTGGTTTAGCTGGAATAAAATGTGAAAATGGGGATAAGGACAGAACTTTTAAAAGCAGAATGGTGCATAAATGAAACATGAATCGCTTGTGTGCTTGCCCTGTACAGCCTTTATGGAGAGGAGAGAGGAAAGAGACCAGCAGAAAGGTCAGAGGGAGATCGGGATGCGTAGCAGCCTGGGGTTGGCGTGGGACTCATCGTTTGACCTTGCAGGGCCACAGCTCAGATAAAACCAGTAAAACCA